>NC_134397.1:85599810-85834989 GCF_050003625.1 Haematobia irritans | reverse complement strand
TATATATATATATATATATATATATATATATATATATATATATATATATATATATATATATATATATATATTATATATATATATATATATATATATATATATATATATATATATATATATATATATATATATATATATATATATATATATATATATATATATATATATATATATATATATATATATATATATATATATATATATATATATATATATATTATATATATATATATATATATATATATATATATATAATATTATATATATATATATATATATATATATATATATATATATATATATATATATATATATATATATATATATATATATATATCTATCTGCAACAAATATGTATAATTTTATGGCGTTTTTACTGATTTAGTTTTCACTTTAGTGAAAAAATGACGATTTTAGCGTCTAAACGCGAACTTAATACTCACCTATAGAAAAGAAAACTGCACAATTAAAGTAAACGTGTTGATTTTCAATTCCATTTATTTTTAATAGAAAACCTTCAAGGCCAATGTATTTTATTTAGCACCAAACATAGATAATGTAAATCATTTCCCGAGTCAAATTTATCATTTATTTTGATTTTCCAAGTCAAAATTAGATTACAAACAAACAGCATTTTAAACGCAAATAATTAAAATTCAGTTTTGCACATCAGCTGATTGTTTTCTTTCATGATGATCCTTGTGCCATTGATCTCAGCGTCGTCTCCATTTTTATAGTTTGGAAGCTTGAATATATATCCCGCGTCAAATTAAATATTTTTCTTGATTTTCCGACATAGAATTGCGTCGGAAATAAAAATATTTTAAACCGAAAAAATTAAAATTAATTTTTTGCACATCAGCTGATTGTTTTCTAGTGATATCGGCCGTTTATTACAGTGTATTGTAATTGATAGAAAAAGTAATCGTCGCCGTCGCCACTTCACAGGAATACCAATTGAATGACGAGACGACTTAAAAGCGACAGACGACAAAAAGCGACGGTGAGAGCTAGGGCGACTTCAGGAATAAGGATGCATATTTGTTCATGCAGTGTAAGGGCAAAACTTGAACGAAAACACAACAAATAGACGCTTAAAAAACAACCCACGCGCAAACATATCGATTACATCGATGGCAGGTATCGATTACAGGTAGATAAAAGAAATATAGGAACATTTCCTATATTCTAACAAGTGCGTTTCCTTAAGTTTTGAAAGGATTGAATACTTCTTAGTACGAATGAACTAAAATAATTTTATAAGAAATTTTACTAAATTTGAGGAAACTTGGTTTTAGTTCGGTTTTTGTTTATTTTTACGAATATTTTGTTATCAGGGAATAAAAATGGCTAAACAAAATAGATGAACATTTTTTTCTTTAGTTTCGAAGACACGTTCCTGGGTGTGAATGTGACGTTGAGGATCTCAATCAACATCTTCTCTGTCGCAGTTTGCAAGTTATTGATGTCTACTGGAAATGGCTTGCATTTAGGTGGTTTTTCTTTCGGACACGTCACTATGAGACGTATTACTTCGAAGGCAATTGGTGTCGATGGTATCCCGATACAGTTCTTGAAACTAATTATTCCATATATTTCGCTACATTTGGTACATTTCTTTAATGAAGATTTTAATGACTTTTTCTTCCCCGTCTTATTGGAAACTTGCGCGGGTTGTTCCCATACACAAGGGTGGTGCACTCAGAAAATTTAACGTCGTAACTACAAGTAAATTCAAAATTTTACTCGCAGTTAGTTAAATTTAACTATTGATGAACAAAATTAACTCAGGGGAAGTAAATTGAACTTACGACAATTCCCGGCAAACTTGTTAAGAACTCCCAATGAGTTCGTAAATGGACTAAAAGGTAATACGAATTTTCTCGAAGATACGAAGAAGTTTCTCAGCGTTACTGAACTTTTACTGTGCAATATTACGAAGTTTAGATGGACACGAAATTTCCATTTTTAGTATATGTAATCTAACGATGAATGTTAATTCTAATTTTAATTAAGTGGATCTATTTCTAGACAATAGCTCGTCTCCAAAACATTTGCTCGTGTGCTTTTCTATAGACACCCTAGACTGTATGTGTTAATGAATACATGTAGCCAAGCAAGAAAAGAATAAACAAAGTCACATTTGGTTGTTCATGAGTATAAGAGCTAAGTGACCCAGTGGATAAATGGTAAAAATAAAATCTAATAAATGATTCTAAAGGATTTGTATTAAAAGATTTGTAAGTGGTTTGTACTAAATATAATATGACATGTAGAAATGGGGATGTAATAACGCAAACCCTGAGGTCTCCTTGCTCCAAGTCACCAGGTGGTCTAGAAAGTCCAGAACATTAATTTCTTTCGTTTTTAAAAAATGTATTATTTAGTAAATTTTTTACTTCTGAACTTTGAACTTGAGAAAAGTTAAATTACTAACCAATAGGAAAATGTTGGACATACGAAGTTCAATATTAACCCTGGTTAGTTAATACTAACTCGCTAATGAGTTCACTCTTCTCTGAATGTAGTTTATCTGACGTGAGCAATTTTCGGTCAATAAGCATATTGTCCGCATTATCGAAGAATGTTGTGAATGATGAGATTTTGAATTACGTGAATGATTTGGACATCCTTAGTCCTCACCAGTATGGGTTTCGGCAGGGCTTTAGCACCTCTGCTCATCTAGTTGGTCTAACCGATAATATTAGGAGAACCGTTGAGAGGGGATTATCTTGTGTACTTGGTGCATTAGGCTTGTCAAGAGCGATTGATCTTGTCAGTCATGGCAGACTTGTACGTAAGCTTTCTATGTACTACAACTCTTCTAGCACGGTGTTATATATGGATAATGGCAACTCTGAAAGGAAAATGAAAATACATGGCAACTCTATATATTATTCATTCATTGTGAAATTCATTTTATACTGAATTGTTCGTTTCATCATTAAAATATTAAATTACTAAATAAAGAGAGTATCCCACTCTATTGAATACTTAACAGTGGTGTAGAAGTGGGATCCAACACTATGGAAGAGGGACAATTGAATTCAATTGTTGGATCTTTGGCAGAGGCCATTCGCTCTGCAGTGGCACAAGCTGCACAGAATGCTGCGGCACAACCGGGAGGATCCCAAACACAGGGGATGAGACCGCCTCCGTTTTCGATGGGTGAATACAAGGTTTCGGATGGCACATCGGTGTGAGATTACTTTGCAAGATTCGATTGGGCACTGCAACTGAGTAGAATAGCAAGTACCGAGCAGCATATATATGCCCGTGGGCACAAGGGTGGTGAATTGAATTCCGCATTGAGAATTTTAGTCAGCCCGAGGTAGCCTGAGGACCTGACTTATGAGGAGATCAAGAGGGTGTTATCAGACCACTTCGACGGCAAAAGAAATATGTACGCGGAGAGTTTTAAATTTCGCCAGGTCCGCCAAGAGAGTGGCGAATCATTGTCCTCATTTGCTTTGCGACTGAAACAAGCTGCTGCCTTTTGCGACTATGGATCTTCTTTAGACCGAATGTTAATCGAACAAATGTTGGTGGGGTTGGAGGCGAAGTCAATATGTGATGATGTGATTGCCAGTAAGCCGAAGAGTTTTGCAGAGGCTTATGAGATAGCCTATGCAAAGGAATTGATTCAACGATCAGCTGATTTTGCCAAGGAAATAGATTTCGCCAGTTTGTTCGATGGATGCATAAATAGAAGCGAGTGTGATAATACAGATGCAATTCACGATGTTAACGCCATCTCAATACACGCACCAGAAGTGACAGTCGAAAAAAAGATGAAATTGCAGCAATTGATATCCAGGTATGAAGACGTGTTCGACAGAGTAGCGGGAACTTTTAAGGGGCCAGCTATTAAGGTGCATCTAAAGCCAGGTTCAAAACCCATCTTTGCACGGCCGAGGGAAATCCCGTTTGCTTTAAAAGATGCCTACGCGAAGGAGATCGACGCTAAAATTGCTTCGTGGCTGTACAAAAAGGTTGACTTTTCCGAATGGGCGTCAACGACACATGTGGTCACAAAAAAGAATGGGGGCATTCGTATCACAGGAAATTACAAGCCGACGGTCAACCCGCAAATAGTGATTGATGAACATCCGATTCCGAAGGCGGAAGATATATTTAATAAAATGAAAGGCGCCAGAATTTTCGCGCATTTAGATGTCACAGATGCGTATAGCCATTTGTTAGTGGACGAGGAGTTCGCTCATGTGTTAACATTGAATACGCCGACTCATTGGTTGATACGGCCGACAAGAGCAGTATATGGAGCGGCCAACATACCCGCCATATGGCAACGCACAATGGAGACGGCTTTGAACGGTATTACCAATATTTTGAATTTTTATGATGACATTCTCATTTACGCAGAAAACGTTGATGACCTGCTTCGAATACTAGAGACGACATTGGAAAGAATGAAGGAGCTTGGATTTAAGTTCAACAAATCCAAATGCGTTTTTGTGGCATCATCGATAGAATTTCTTGGACACAAGATTGATGCGAATGGCATACACAAGGCTAGTAAGCACGTCGATGCGATACGAAATGCACCTAAACCACAATCGGTTGAAGATATTCAGTTATTCTTGGGACAAGCCTCCTTTTATTCGAATTTCATCCCGGAATTGTCAACGTTGGAAAGACCACTGCGTGATATACTGAAAGCAGGAAAACTTAGCTGGTCAAAAGAGGCAGAGGTTTCCTACCAGAAAATAAAAGGTATGTTAATATCACCACAAGTGTTGATTCCCTACGACCCAAGTCTGCCACTGATTTTGGCAACAGACGCAAGCAATACGGGGTTGGGAGCAGTATTGTCCCACCGAATGCCCGATAAGCAAGAAAGGCCAATAGCATATGCGAGCCGCACTATGACCGTTACTGAACAGAGGTACCCCCAGATAGATAAGGAGGCGTTGGCCATAGTCTGGGCCGTTCAACGATTTTTCAAGTACTTATACGCTCGCCATTGGACCCTTAGGTTAGGTTAGGTTAAAGTGACAGCCCGATTAAGATTCAGGCTCACTTAGACTATTCAGTCCATTGTGATACCACATTAACTAAAGTACCTATTACATATGGACACTTATAGTTTTAACCGTTGAACCTTCTCGATTATTTTCTTCTGTTGAACCAACCAGATTGTTCCAAAAACATTAGCAGACTGCTTAAGTTAACGTTTTCCAGGTCCGCTAGTAATCTGAAGCTATATGCCCCTAAAATTTGCTTACGCCTTACACAAAATGCAGGACACTCACACAAGAGGTGTTTTATTGATTCCTTTTCCTCCGCATCATGACAGCTCATACAATAGTCATTATACTTCGCACCAATAGTTTTTGCAAAATCGCCTATCAGGCAGCGACCCGTTATAGCAGATATCAGGAGTGATATCTGGCGTCTCGAGAACACTAGCATATCTAGTGTGCGGTTTAAGTTTAAATGGGGCCATATTTGCTTGGTGTCGTTACAACCTTACAATTCTCCCATCGAACATTTGCCATCATGACAGCCTTCTCACGCAGTAAGAGCTTGCAGGTAGCCAGAGGCATACCAACAGATTCTAGTTCCCCTGGAATATGTAAGGTAGTTCCTAGCCTTGCTAGCTCATATGCTTCGCAGTTCCCCGGTATGTTCCTGTGGCCAGGCACCCATATTAGGTGAATATTGTGCTGCTCAGCCATCTCATTGAGAGATTTGCGGCAGTCGATGGCCGTTTTCGAGTTGAGGAACACAGAGTCCAAGGATTTTATTGCAGGTTGACTGTCTGAGTATATATTAATGCCAATATTGCTTGGAGCATTACTTCTCAGCCAATTCACCACTTCTCTTATTGCTAATATTTCAGCCTGAAAAGCACTACAGTGATCAGGTAATCTTTTCGCTATTCGAAGTTCCAGATCTTTAGAATATACTCCGAAACCCACTTGGCCATCCAATTTGGAGCCATCAGTGTAGAAATCTATATATCTTTTATTCCCCGGGGTCCGTGTACACCACGCCTCACTGTTGGGAATTAGAGTCTCAAACTTGTCGAAAAGTGGACTCGCCAAAGTGTAATCCACTACGTTAGGCACATCTGGCATTATTTTGAGGACCGAACTGTGACCGTAACTTTTTTCCGACCACAGCGATAGCTCGCGCAACCGCACAGCCGTTGTTGCAGCTGACTGTTTGGCCAAAATGTCTAAAGGCAATAGATGCAGTATGACATTAAGGGAGTTTGTTCCTGTCTTGCTGAATGCACCTGAGATACACAAGCACGCCATACGCTGAACTTTGTCTAAACTTGTCGGCTGGTGAAGTGCCGGCCACCAGACTACAACACCATATAGCATTATAGGTCTAACCACTGCCGTGTATAGTCAATGTACAATTTTTGGTTTTAGTCCCCACTTTTTCCCTATTACCTTTTTGCACGAGTATAAAGCTACCGTTGCTTTCCTCGCCCTTTCTTCAATATTAAGCTTAAAGTTCAGCTTCCTGTCCAAAATAACGCCAAGGTATTTTGCACACTCCCTAAAGGGAATTTCAATACCCCCTAAGGAAATGGGCCTAACCGTGGGAGTTTTGCGATCTTTGCAGTACATGACTAGTTCTGTCTTTGCAGGATTTACCCCAAGACCATTATCTTTCGCCCATTTCTCAGTCATCCGGAGGGCTCTCTGTATAATATCTCTAACTGTTGATGGGAATTTTCCCCTGACTGCTAGCGCCACATCATCTGCGTATGCCACCACTTATATCCTTTTTCTAGGGAAACCAGAAGGTCGTTTATAGCAACATTCCAAAGAAGAGATGATAGAACTCCTCCTTGAGGAGTGCCTCTGTTCACATACCTTTGTATGTTTTCTTATCCTAGTGTGGCTGAAATGCGTCTCTTCCTTAGAAGTTCGTCTAACAGCCTAAGTATACCTGGATCAACATTCAGAGTTGTCAGTCCATTTAATATCGAGCTCGGATGGACGTTATTGAACGCCCCTTCGATGTCTAGAAATGCCACGATTGTGTATTCTTTGACAGATAGTGAGCTTTCAATAAAGCTGACTAGTTCATGTAATGCGGTCTCAGTAGACCTGCCTTTCGAGTATGCATGTTGTCGTTTCGAGAGCAAACTTGAATCGACGCTAGTTCTAAGATAAATATCTATCATCCTCTCCAGAGTCTTAAGTAGGAATGATGATAAGCTGATTGGTCGGAAATCCTTCGCATTCGAGTGAGAGGCTTTTCCCGCTTTAGGTATGAAAACGACTTTTGATTCTCTCCACTTTCGTGGAATATATGCTAAGTTGATACATCCTATATATATCGCCGACAACCAGGGGATAATTCTGTCAGCCACCGCTTTTAACTCCGCCGGAGTAATTCCATCAGGTCCGGGGGATTTGAATGATCCAAAGCTATTTAACGCCCATTTTATTCTACATTCTGATACAATTTCCTCGGTAGGAAACGACCGCTGAGCCACTGTGGCACCGCCAGTGCATGGTTCAACCGTCTGATATCCGGGAAAATGTGTGTCCAATAGTACCTCCAGCGTCTCCTCACTGGAGGTTGTCCAATTGCCCTCCGATGTTTTAATGAAACCTGGAGCGGAGCTCGTGGATGCTAGCACCTTCCGTAGTCTGGAAGCCTCGGACGTATTCTCAATGCTGCTGCAGTAATCATTCCAAGAGTTATGCTGAGCCTTTCTCAGTTCTCGCTTGTATCCTCTCAGATTCTTCTTGTAAGCGTCCCAATCCACAGGAGCTCTGGTGGACTTTGCTTTGTTAAAGAGCTTCCTGCACGATTTCCTCATATTACCTAACTCCGTAGACCACCATGGTGGTCGATTTTTCCCCCTTGGCTTCCCTTTAGGGCATGCAGCTTTCAGTGAAATGTTGAAGGCCTTAGTAATCCTCTCCACTGCGTGTTCGATAACTTGCACAGTGCTCATATTTGTCTCTGGTATTTCCGGTATCATATTGAACGATTCCCTATACCTATTCCAGTCAGCTTTCCTAACATTTAGCGGAAATATGGTCTTGGTGGTATGAACATCAAATTTGAAACTGATGTAGCGATGATCTGAGAAGCTGTGTTCACTTAAAACATGCCACTCAGATATCATTTCATTCAGTTCTTGCGAGGCCAAGGTGATGTCCAAAACCTCTTGCCTGTTTTTAGTGACAAAGGTTGGGGCATCTCCCTTGTTGCAAACTACCAGATTAGTACGCAAAATAAACTCTATTAGCGACTCTCCCCTTGCATTAGTATCCCTACTTCCCCATATACTATGATGCGCATTCGCATCGCATCCCATAATGCGTTTCGTCTTTGTTTCCAGTGACTCCTCAACTAAGGTCTTAACGGCACATGGAGGCATCTCCCTGTCATGTCCCATATAGACCGAAGATACCCAATATTTGCATTTGGCTATTTTAAATTGGCAACGACAGTGTCTGCATTGCACATTGAAGGAAGCAGAAACAAGTTAAGCTCGTTTTTAGCAATTATACAGGCTCGAATTACATCATTACCAGTATACTGCAATAGTTTGAACCCCGGAGTACTTAATTCACATATTTTGTTTCTATAAACATATGGTTCTTGAATAAGAACTATGTCTATGTCCCCTTTCATCAGGAGAACTTTTAAGGCAGCACATGCAGCCTTACAATGATGAAGATTTATCTGGAGGATCCGTAGGACCATCGAGATTTTCAACAACCGTCACATCAGCCGCTTCAATCGAGTCATCAAGAATGTCCTCTTCGGAGATATCGGTGACTCTCGCAATAACCATAGGTTCAACTTTGGTGAGCTCTGAGGCAGTAGAAGCAGCGTTGCCAGAATTGTTTCACCAAAAACCGCTAGATTTGCCCAAAAAAATAGCTAAAAAAAGCTAAAAAATGTTAAAAAATAGCTAGAAAAAAAGCTAAATTTTTTTTTGTATCAAAAGTCACATTTTTGATTGAAATTGAACAAACTTAAAGGCTTTATTTCACTTACAATGCATATTATTTTCATTTTAATTCCACTTCTGCGAAACTGTAACAATATCTAAGGCATATTAGCTCTGTTTGAGTATTCGATACATTTTGATTACTATCACAAATTTTTTACTGGAAGTCCTTCGTTTTGTGGGAGCTACCTTCCCAACACCTCTATTTTATTTACTTGTTATTTTAAAATATTAAATGATCTAAGCATGTTTTGGATTTGGTAAAAAAATGATTTGTCATTTTTTTAAATAAAATTTTAGTTTGGATTTGAAATTGTGAAAAATTCGAAATACATTACTTTTATTTAAATTGTAGAAAATACCTATAGTTTACATTTCCCAGTAAAAACATTTTCCTTTTCTTCATGAGCTATCAAAGTGCTTTAAAAACGTGCTAACGCCAACTTAAATTTCCAAATTCAGACTCGACTTCAAGTAGAAATTATTGTATATATACGTTTTTAAAATAAAGTGTTGAAAAAAATCTTCTATTTTTGAACGCTATTTTGGTTTGTGGTTAAGATGCAAAAACTCCTCACATTTAAAGACTATTTCATTAATTCTTCCTTCTTTCATGAAAACATACCCATTTTTAAGTTGAATCACTTAATTATAAAGACAAAACGACTTTATCGTCTTTTGGACAAGGAAAACAGTTTATATAAAAGAAATTCACAAATGCTATTATAACCAAAATTCGCGTTCGTATTTTAAGGAGACGACAATATTTTTTTCAGTGCACAAAGCTATTCACATCTACTATTTTAATTTAGTAATATCGTAATAACTTTAGAATATTATAATAACATAAAAAGGATAAACGACTCAAATGATAATATTCCCAATAATTTACTGACAGAGTATCTAACAAATTTGTATGGTAATAGTAGATTTAAAGTTTACGATAACTTTTATGTATATAATGAAAAAACTTTACAACAAGGTGTATTTGCTACAAAAATGCCCGCATAATGGCTGGACTCATTATTAATGTTTCAACTGAGCTTTGAAATATGTGGAAACCCTTATACTTGCAGCAAGGCTTAAGCGGACCTTACACGCTCACAAAAAATCGCTTCTGTAACATATACTCCTAAACATATTTTGCTTCAAGCATATACATTTTTGGGTATTGCACAAACATTTATATGTTTGATCTCTTCCAATATATAATATGTTTGAAAGCATATTGGTCTAAACAATATATGTTTGGGTAGTCTAAGTTCCAAACATTTTGTATTTTTGCATCCAAATTCAATAATGTTGTCTTCCAAAAAACAATATGTTATTATGTGAACATATAATATGTTTGGTAGCATTTTGCACCCAAAAATATTATATGCTTAAAAAAATTTCTCCCAAACAATATTGTGCTCAAAATTTTATTTATTTATTTATTTATTTATATATAAATATATTTACAATCATAATGAATTATGAAAATAAACAGGTAATATAGGTGCTAACAACATAGGTTTTCGATCTGAATGCTCAAAATGTTGTTTCTGCCTAATTGTATATTCCTCCACATCTTTCTCACTTCCACGAGATTTTTTAGTTCTTAGCACCTTTTTCTGCAATGCAAACATTGTAGAAGAAATTGTTATATTTTATATTTTTTTTTTTTTAATTTTACTTTTTGCCGGACGGGGATTCGAACAGCGGACCACACAGTTTGTAAGGATCAAAGAAGTAGCTGATCAATTGCCCAAGGAAAAATAAAATGTTAATTTTGTAATAACAAGCCACAACCACCAACTTAATTCAATATCGCTCCCTGTTAAATAGCGCTCCAAGCTACTAAACACATATATGTTTATAGGCTATTTCTAAATTAATATATGTTTGCATCCAAACATTTTATATTTACAAACATTTTATGTCCCAAACATAATATGTTCTAACATATTAACATATATGTCCCAAACATGTTATGCTAGTTTATGAACATTATATGCTTGCACTCAAAAATATTGTGTTTAAAAATTTGTGTTCCAAACATATAATGTTTATAGCCAAACATATGAAAAACAGTCTTTTTCAACCGTGTAGACGGTCGGATAAACACTACGACAGAGGTTCGCCTATTTGTTGTGTGTTCGTTCAAGTTTTACCCTCACACTGTACGAACAATTATGATAACAACATGAAGAAATAAGAAGAAGCATAAACACAAACAATGAAGATGGACGAAAAGTTAGGTGTAAAGCCATTTTTTAGTAAAAATGGAAGAAACAATAAAAATTCCAAGCCTAATTAGCGATCCCTCATTAATTTCATCCCAGAAATGCTTGTTTTAATTATGAAAATAAATTTGTTTTTGCTAATGTTTGGCGAACATCCCCTTACACGTGAAGATTTGTGCCTCCCAACCGGAAAAAATCAAAGTTGTTTTGATTTTATACCAACACGTCCCCGCAACACGCGAACATGGCCTTATACTACCGGATTTGTCGCCGCAACGTGTTGTGTCGCAGGGTTTATCCGACCGTATAAGGTGCCCTTTAGATAAAAACGCCGATTTATCCGTATTTTTATAGAAACATGTCGAAAATAAAAAAAGCCAAAAATAGCTAAAAGGGTCATGAAAAAAAGCCAGAAAAAAAGCTAAAAGCTAAATGCATTTTTTTCCCGCTAAACGTCTTCAAAAAAAGCCAAATCTAGCGGGAAAAAAGCTAAATTGGCAACGCTGAGTAGAAGCCTCCTCACGCATACGGTATCTATCCATGTCTTCAACTTTGGTATCTCCCTCGACTTCGCAAGAGGATCCGCTTACTTCTGATTCAGACAGAGGCTTGTCCACTTCTGAATCCTTTAGCTGATCGTTTTTATACACCTTCATTTGGATATAATGAAAGCCATAACATACACGGCCCTGAGACTTTGCTAGATGTGGCAAAGACTGAGTGTTCAATATAAACACTGCATGCCGTCTTGGCCCATCCACTTCATCCAAACTGCCAACCTTCCAATCAGCTGTTGGAAGATCTGGATTGCATTGTTTCAGTCTATTTAAAATAGATTCAGGGTCAGGAGGGTTTGCAGGTATCCACGCATGTGCTCTTGGTCTAGCCGGTATGTCTTTCTTCTCGACTAACTCTAGAGCAGCTCCTTCCCAAACTTCACCAATTAGTATCAGAGCAGCTTTAAAACATTCTATAGACCTCTGGTCCTCAAATGCGACTAGCTTAAATCGTCCTTGATACCAACCAGCCTCTTGGTGTCGAGGATCTGGGCCGGGAAACTTTTCCAGCACCTGTGAGTAGACGCCAGACAAAGCATTCTCAATTTCCCCCCATTTTTGCTTTGGAACCATACCGTCCAATGCTCCTTTATTTATGATAGCCATCACAAGGCTGTCTTTAGCAACTGAGGCAAACGATCGTTGATCCCTTTTGGAGGATGGCAGCTCATCCGGTGATCGTTCCCTTTTTCCAGCCTCAAGAATTCCTTGAGCCCATTTTAAGGAATCGCTTTGTTTAGCCGACAACGATCCTAATTTCTTTAGGATAAACAAAGCATTTCTGCGTTCCTTGAATCTCTTTCGTGAGGGATTACCTCCTTTTGATGCCGTTACCTTGGAAAAGTTCGACTTGTCAAATTGTCGCCACCTGTCGACCCGTCTACAGGTCGACTAATTGGGCCTAACTCTTGGTCATTGCCCAAATTTATAACTCCAGTCGATACCCGTCCACTGGGCCCTGAAGTTAGCAACCCAGTGGATGTCTTTGAATTTCTCTGCATGGTGGCCTAATATCCCACCACACTTGAAATTCGTAGTAGGTACTTATTACGATGATTTTATCCGCTATTAAAAAACACGTCCGTTCCGTTCGACGGTTGAATAATATCACCGATCACAAGCCGTTAGTGCAAATCCTGCAACCTGATAAATCACTTCCAGTGCTTTGCATTTCACGTATGGCGAACTACGCAGATTTCCTAGCTAATTTCGATTATGAGGTGAAATATAGATCTTCAAAGGAAAACGCAAATGCAGATTTTCTATCGCGAGCAGCCGTAAAGAACCAAGTTTCAACAGGAAATGACAACATTCAGAAGCAAGAAATCGATGAGATGGATGCGTTCGACGAGTTTGTTATCAGGCAAATCAACCAACTAGTACTGACGGCGAAGAATGTGGCCATTGAGACGAAAAGAGACGAACATCTGGGCAAGATACTACAATTGCTAGAAAGCGGTAAGTGTTTGGCAAATTATGGCTATAAGGCACTAGAGTCAAACTACAAATGTTCATCGGGATGTTTAACTTTTGAGCACCGTATTGTCATCCCTCCCAAGTATAGACAGCAAATTTTGGATGAACTGCACGGTTCGCATTTGGGGGTGGTAAAAATGAAGGGCCTAGCCCGCTCTTTTGTATATTGGCCAGGAGTGGACAAAGATATCGAATTAGCGGCAAAAAAGTGCGAGATCTGTGCCGAGAATGCAAATAAGCCAGCCAAGTTCAAGGAGCACCATTGGGAATACCCCAAAGCGCCATGGGAGCGCATTCATATTGACTATGCCGGGCCGATTGAGGGCATGATGATTCTCATCATTACGGATGCGTATTCAAAGTGGCTAGAAGTTAAGGTCACGAAGTCTATGACTGCAGCGGCGACGATTATGCTTTTGGACGAGGTGTTTGCGGCGTATGGCGTTCCGTTGATGGTGGTATCCGATAACGGTACCAACTTTGCTTCTGCGGAGTTTAACAAATTTTTGACGCGAGTTGGCGTGAAATACCACAAATACACGGCGCCTTATAATCCAGCCACGAACGGCCAGGCTGAACGCAACGTGCAAACAGTGAAACACGCACTCAAGGCGATGTGTGCAACGAAGGAGACGTTAAGAGAGAACTTAAACGAATTCTTACGGCAGTATAGAAATGCGCCTCACTATACCACTGGTCAATCACCAGCCCAACTATTCTTAGGCCGACAACTTCGAACCCGGCTGGACTTATTGAGACCAGAGCACATCAGCACGAAAGTGAGCTCGGCGCAATATGTAAAATCCACAACTGCCTTTAGACAATTTGGGATAAATGAACAAGTATATTTCCTTTCGGAAAACCCGCGACAAAGCAAATGGATAAGAGGCAAGATCAAGAAGAAGTTAGGCGACTTGCACTATGAAATATCTTGTGATGGCAGAAGTTACAAGCGGCATGTGGATCAAATTCGTAGTGTGGGCAAACGAGAGGCCCCGATAATGAACAATAGGATGAGGGCGAATACAGATTTGAATTCCGCAAACACAAATTCACCATCACGGGATTTTCGTAGTGAGCCCGGAGGCTCGCCAGAGAGAGAGGAAGAGGATAGTGTGTATTACTCTACCCCATCGAGCTCTACGGACTTCAGAGGTTTTACCCCAGCGGTATCAACGAGGCAGAGTGACACAGAATCGCCGTTTCAGAGATCTAACTTTGAGGTAGCGGTGCCAATTGAGGATGTCAGGCGATCCACAAGAGTACGGAGACCTAGGGTCTTGTTCTCTCCGTAAGGGGAAGAGTGTTATATATGGATAATGGCAACTCTGAAAGGAAAATGAACATACATGGCAACTCTATATATTATTCATTCATTGTGAAATTCATTTTATACTGAATTGTTCGTTTCATCATTAAAATATTAAATTACTAAATAAAGAGAGTATCCCACTCTATTGAATACTTAACACACGGCATGTAGGCTCTTGGATTCTTACCTTTCTAATCGGTCTCAGTAAGCTTTCTATGTACTTCAACTCTTCTAGCACAGCATGTAGGCTCTTGGATTCTTACCTTTCTAATGGGTCTCAGTACGTTTCTTTGAATGGCGTCAGTTCTGGTGTTCGTCCTGTTGAATGTGGGGTTCCGCAAGGGTCCACATTAGGACCGTTGCTATTCAACTTATATATTAATGGTGTAGTTGACGGAATTATAGATCCGAATAGCATCCCCTATCTATACACATTGTCTTCTTTGGTAGCAATGTCAGTACTTTGACTGCGTCCATTAATACGACGTTAGGAAGTATTGACTCTTGGCTAGCTGACAAAGGATTATTGTTGTGTATTGAAATTGAATATAAAACGCGTTAAATAAGATTAACGATAATATTAATTATTTATTCAATAATGGTTACAATGGAATGATGTTATACAATTGAAGTATTGGATACGAATGAATATTCCATGATAAAAGATTACATTATAGTGAGAGTAACGAGTGTAAATACGGGTTCTGTTAGTAACAGATACAAGATACTATTACATAGAATAACAAGGTTGCCATGTCTATTAGCGACCTATAGTCTCCCAGGCTAAAAACGGATGTGGTCTGAAAAATGAGCTGGAGGTCTTCTTATGCGGCTCGATCTTCTTAGTGGTGTGGATACTCCAGGTGTTTGTTGCTGTGAATTTGTAGCTGGTGTAAGTGGAACATTGGCAGGATTTGTCACACGACATTCAATTCGGACTTCCTCAGCAACAGGCTTTGGTTTAGGCGGCAAGTCAAACGTTACGGTTTTAGTTGGCTTTTCCACGTTGGATTTGTAAATTTGGTTGATGTGGCGTTTGAGTTCATATCAATTGTCGAGTTTTATTTGGTAATGAAGATTTCCAAACTTTGCCTTTACACTTCCAAATTTCCATGAAGGTTTATTTTTATCGTACCACCGTACTTGCACCCTGTCTCCCAGGCTTAATTGGCGCACTTTAATAGGTGAAGGAGAAGATTTTATTTTATTCCATGGACGAATAGCGTCTAATTTAATTCGTAATTCCCTACCAAGGTATAATAAAGCTGGACTCTTACCATCTGCTAAAGGTGTTGCTCTGTAACGATAAACAATTTCTTGAACTTTTTCAAATATAGTGGCTTTATCATTCTCCATCGCTTTCAGTTTGTATTTCAACGTTTGGACGTATCTTTCCGCAAGTCCATTAGTCGCCGGATGGCCAGGCGCAATGAATTTTTGGATAATACCATTCCGGTTACAAAAATCTTTGAATATTTTACTTGAAAATATTGTGGCGTTATCCGAAACCAAAATTTGGGGTAAACCATGAGTGGCGAAAATATAAAAAGAATTATAGTTTTTTCAGTGGTTGGAGCTTCTCTAATCACTCTTACTTCCGGCCATTTTGACTTAGCATCCACCAATACAAAAAAGTAATGATTTTGAAAAGGGCCAGCATAATCAATGTGCACCTTTTGGAAATTCTCACCTGGTTCTTCCCATTGATGTGTGATTACTTTGGCTGGATTCTTCTTCACCATTGCGCAATTTGGGCAAGATTTCACCAAATTTTCAGTTTCGGCATCTATGCCTTTCCAAAAGCAAAACCTTCTGGCCAATTGTTTCATTTTGACTATGCCAGAATGCGTATGGTGAAGTTCGCTGAGAATAATTGAACGAAGATTGAGAGGTATTACAACACGATCGCCCCGGAATACAATTCCATCTTGCAGTGAATAACTTGGATCCACATTCTTTCCGCTCAGGAGGTTCTTCTTCAACTGTAAAAGTTCAGGGTCTCGATCCGTTTCTTTTGCTATGGTTGCGGCTGTCACCGTAGTAGAAGAAATTTGATTGATAGTTTGATCTTGGATGTTCTTCACTTCTTCATCCAAAAAGTGGTTGAATTTTGATTAACTTTCGATTGGTGCTCTCGACAGACAATCCGCGTTGGTATTGTGTTCACCTCTGCGATGCACTACTTTGTAGTTAAAATTTTGAAGAAATGAAGCGTATCGAAGTAACCTTGATGACGTCATCGCTGGAGTTTTTGCATGTTGGTGAAAAATTCGAGACAGTGGACGATTGTTTGTTATGAGGGTAAATTCTCTCCCATGTAGATAATTGAAAAATTTGTCAACACCAAAAATTATTGCCAATGCTTCTCGATCGAGCTGACTATAGTTTTGTTCGGCTTTGGTTAAAGATCTGGAAATAAATGCGATGGGTTGCTCCTCTCCATTCACAATATGTGATAACACTGCAGCTATTCCAGTTGGACTGGCGTCACAGGCAAGAGTGAGAGGCAAGGATTCGTTGTACGGTACCAAAACCCTATCAGCAACGATTTCTTCCTTGACTTTGTTAAATGCATTTTCACACTGTGGTGTCCAATTGAATTTTCTTCCTTCTTCTAAAAGTTTTCGTAACGGCGTTGTTATTGTAGAGGCGTCAGGAATAAATTTTGAATAATAAGTGACCATTCCCAGAAAACGGCGTAATTCGTTTACATTTTGAGGTTTTGGAAGTTCGACAATAGCTTTCATTTTGTTTGGGCATTTTGAAATTTTGTTGTAACTCACAATATATCCTAAGTATTTTAGTTTTGTTTTGAAATATTCACATTTATTTTTATTTACATGAAGATTATTCGCCTTTAGCCTCTCCAAACACTTGACCAATCGATTCTCACACTGTTCTAATGATTCTCCATGTATTATAATAACGTCAAAGTAGGAAATAGTCCCCCCTAAACCTTGGAGGATTTGGTCTAAAATACGGTTGAACTCACTCGGAGCCGTTTTTATGCCAAAAGACAATCGATTCATACGGTATACACCTCTATGCGTTGAAATTGCTTGTATCACTTTGCTCTCGTCATCTTTGCTTGACGGCGAATAATTCCCTTTTTCTCGTTTCCTAGCGTTTTTTGTCAATACAGCATGCTTTGACAATATTAAACAATGAAGTTGAATAAAAACATACAATGGCTTGTTATTTGTTGAGTTATTTCAAGAAAAAATAATCTACACGTGTCCAGGCAACAACAATTCCTAGTGGTGAGTTAAAAAAAATTGATAAGCGATGGCAACACTATACCAGTTTTCGCCAAGGAGTTAGAATAAGATTTAATTTAGCGACACGCCGCTAGCCGCCACGGTATTCCGTCGCGGATTTTGGGCTTCCCATAAGCTTTAAAGAGCATACTGCATCGGGAATACAGCCCACTCTTTCTTCAAAAATTTCGCCGAACTTTTCCATAATTTTGTCAATCGAATTTACCATATATTTCCCATTGCCATTGCCAGAACGTTCCAAGTCGATATCATTTAGATTTATGTTTAAGTGGCGAATCCACACTCGCCCTAACAATGCTGTGTGCTTTGATGAAACCACGTACAATTCTTCCTTTGATGTGTTGTTTTTATATTTAACATTCACGTCCACAACTCCAACAGGCTGGAACACATCGCCGGTATATGTTCTGAAAGAAATGTTTGCTTTCCTTAAAGGCATTTTCAGATGTAATTTGTCGAACTCGCTTTGCGGTATGAGCGTATACCCCGCTTCAGAATCAACTTCAAAGACTTGATTTTTTCCTTCGATCGAAATAGTTGTATAGAATTTTTGTGTATCCACCGTTGATATTTGGCTTTGCTTTTGATAGATATCGATAACATTGTTTACACTATAAAAGTTATCGGTGGGGTATGTTCCATCATAAGAATTTTCTGAGTCGCTATCGATTGCATGTGTGGTTGAATGTTTGAGCTTTTGCTTAATACATACTCGCTGAACATGGCCAATCTTGCCACACGATTGACACTGTAGGCTGGCTTTTTTGATCCTGCAATCATTTGAAAGGTGGTTAGTACGACCACAACGCAAACACATACCTTTTAATCCTAATTGATTATAATCGATTTTACTGATGACTTTGATGATCTACCACGGTCTTGACTACGATGTCTACTTCTTCCTCTTCGATTGCTGGTTTGTTTTTGTATGCGATTGATTTCTGCAGAAGATGATGATGTTGATGGACCATATGACATTGCTTTATTGTCCACTTTTGCGGCCTCTAATGCTGTAGCTTTTTCTACAATTTATCTGAATGATGCATTAGGGGTTTGCAACAGTTGTTCACGAATATGGCCATCACGAATACCTCTAATAAACTGGGCTCGAAGAAAGATATCAGCAACTGATTTTTCACAAACACACACAAACCCACAGTCAGCTGAACGTTGTTGTAAAACAGAGACAAAATCTGATACGGATTGATTTTCATTTTGAAGTTCGCTCAGAAACTTGTGTTGTTCTACCAGAATATTTTTTCTCGGGCAGAAATGAGATTCCAATAGCTTAATAATTTCCTCATACTGCAATTCACTGACGTTTTTAGGTGCAGCTATGTTGGAAAGTACTGAATATGTTGGTGATCCAATGTATTGTAACAAAAGCTTTGCACAGGTACTTTTGTCATCAAAAACATTTTTGAGTTGAAAGTGAAGTTCCAATCGCTCTTTATACGTCTTGAAATTTTCTGTTTTTGGGTCGAAGACATCGAAATTAGTTATAACGTTAACGCTTGTGGTGGTGGCGGTTGCCGGTGTTGAAATTGTTGCCTGTTGATTTTTCATGGCTGTCGCCATAGTGTTGATAGCTTCCAATAATGCCGCTAATTGATTCGCATCCATTTTAGGTTATGGCAATTGAATTTATAAATTGATTAATTACAGGAAAACTCTTATTCACAGTTTGATAAAATTGAGCTTTATCCTCGTCGCCAATTCTTTGTTGTGTATTGAAATTGAATATAAAACGCGTTAAATAAGATTAACGATAATATTAATTATTTATTCAATAATGGTTACAATGGAATGATGTTATACAATTGAAGTATTGGATACGAATGAATATTCCATGATAAAAGATTACATTATAGTGAGAGAATAAAAAGTAACGAGTGTAAATACGGGTTCTGTTAGTAACAGATACAAGATACTATTACATAGAATAACAAGGTTGCCATGTCCATTAGCGACACTATAATTATTGAATAATGTTTCGAAAGTAAATTGTGTTTTAGATCTCAGAGACATGATTTGCACGACCTAAACAATTTTTCTTAGTGGATGAGAGTTGTCTTGGGGTAATCCTGGACAACAAGGAGGACTTCGCACATAAAATACATAACTTCTAGGATCATAGTTACTCTGCGTAGGGTTAACTCGACTAACACCCTTCATCCACAACATATTCGGTCTAAGATTGCTTGGGCATTACTTATGTCTCCTACACATAATTTTTTTTTATTTCAATCACGAATATCGCGGAATCAATCATTTAAATTTGACAAGCATACTTTTCCTCTGTTGGTTAAGCTACACTTGTAGTTTAGTCAATGCATGGTTTTAAGCTGAAATCAAAAACAACAATAATAATTGAAGAGAAACCAACAATAACAAACAAAACGAATGAAGATAGAGGAAGCACGCTCAAAAACAAACCCAGCCAACTACATTCAAATCGATGATTTGAGTTTAGCAAAGGAAAAGAGGTAGGCTTGCAAATTTGTTTAGGCAGTAGCCGACTATCAAACCATTTTTCGGAGGGTTCAAGTGTAGTTCACTTTGGGTTGAGTGAATTACCCGAATTTATTCTGATAATTGGTTCATATAGATGCGCCTAGATTTCCAATAAATCAGCAGTCTGTAAGCTAAATTTATTTCTCTGAAAGTAAACAGAATAAATAGAACTTATTTTTTTACATTAAAAGTTAATTTTGTTAAACATTACCAGCATAGAATATCAAGTTGAATTCTTTGTTTCAGGTTCGGGATAAAAAGGCGTATTGAGGGGCTCGGCAAGTTTGATTTTAGTAGCAATTCCTTTTCTAAATTTCCACACATTGATTAAAATTTGAACCAATCAGAGACAAAAATAATGGCAAAGCAATATAATATTTGGAATTATATTGATACATTGCAAATTCTGCAAATAAAAAACATATATGAAAAATTCATATTTTTTATTATACACATTTATTGCGATTTTCGGATATTTTTCATATTTTGCGTTCAAACTGAAAAAACAAACTGGTAAAACAAAAATAGAACTTTGTTTGCCAACGTTAATTCGTCCTCCAACGCATCCATACCGCTCTTGCTTTTAAGAAAACTCAAGAAAATGTTACAGTTTAAAACATCCATGCGGTATCCACCTTTTGATTGCACATCTATTCTGTATACTAGATGATTTTTGATTAAAATACCTCTATCATTTTAATCAAAAATCATACAATTTGGAGAAATAAAAATGCATGCTGTCATATATTTTTTCAGCACTTTACCGCATGGCCATTTGTTGTTGCACACTTTATTTATTTCAACCCTTTTGTATGGCTTGTTCAATTTCAATCACAACGGTGATTGAATCAATCACATGTTTAATTGGGAACGGACAAATTTTCAATCACGTGGGTAATTGAAAATTATTTCCGAATTGATTAGCAAATTAATTGAATCAATTAATATTTTAATTGGAAACGTAACAAATATCAAGCATTTTTTAATTGTTTTTTAAACGGATTTGATTAAATAAATAATTGAATCAATTAACATATTAATTGAATCCGTTTCCAAATTCAATTAAGAGTTTAATTGAAACAAGTATATACGGCCGTAAGTTCGGCCAGGCCGAATCTTACTTACAATCGAATTACTTGGGTTGTGGTATCTTAAAACTTCTTAACATTGTTTTCTAAATTGTGTGGTATATATTAGACAAAGAAGGTATGTATAGGTAAGTCTACAAATAATTACGAATCGATATGGACTTTTGCACGGTACGCAGAGAGTCAGAATTGAAATATGGGGGGTATATACAAATATGAACTTGATATGGACCAAATTTTGTGTGATTGGGGATCGATTTATCTGAGGGCTATATGTAACTATAGACCGATATGGACCTAGTTAGGCATGGTTGTTAACGGCCATATACTAGCACAATGTACCAAATATCAACTGACTCGGATGAAATTTACTCCTCCAAGAGGTTCCAAAACCAAATCTCGGGATCGGTTTATATGGGGGCTATATATATGATTATGGACTGATATGGACCACTTTTGGCATGGTTGTTAAATATCATATACTACCACCACGTACCAAATGTCAACCAGATCGGATGAATTTTGCTTCTCCAAAAGGGCACCGAAGGTCAAATATGGGGATCGGTTTATATGGGGCTATATATAATTATGAACTGATATGAACCAATTCCTGCATGGTTGTTGGATACCATATACCAACATCACGTACCAAATTTCAACTGAATCAGATGCATTTTGTTCTACCAAGAGGATCCGGAGGTCAAATCTGGTGATTGGTTTATATGGGGGCTATATGTAATTATGGACCGATGTGGACCAATTTTGCACGGTCATTAGAGACCATATACGTACACAATGTACCAAATTTCAGCCGGATCGGATGAAATTTGCTTCTCTTAGAGGCTCTGCAAGCCAAATCGGGGGATCGGTTTATATGGGGGATATATATAATTATGAACCGATGTGGACCAATTTTTGCATGATTGTTAGAGACCAAAAACTAACTCTATTTACCAAATTTCAGCCGGATCGGATGAAATTTGCTTCTCTTAGAGGCTCCGAAAGCCAAATCGGGGCTTTCGATTTAGCTTTCGGAGCCTCATT
Source organism: Haematobia irritans (assembly GCF_050003625.1). Taxonomy (NCBI): domain Eukaryota; kingdom Metazoa; phylum Arthropoda; class Insecta; order Diptera; family Muscidae; genus Haematobia; species Haematobia irritans. The sequence goes on along the minus strand of NC_134397.1, from coordinate 85,812,536 downwards.
GCCCATTTGCAATACCATCCGACCTACATCAATAACAACTACTTGTGCCAAGTTTCAAGTCGATAGTTTGTTTCGTTCGGAAGTTAGCGGGATTTCAACAGACGGACGGACATGCTCAGATCGACTCAGAATTTCACCACGACCCAGAATATAAATACTTTATGGGATCTTAGAGCAATATTTCGATGTCTTACAAACGGAATGACAAATTTAATATACCCCCCCATATGGTGGAGGGTATACAAATTTCGGTGACAATTTTGTGTGTGTATTCTTTATGGAATTGAGTTGGTATATGTGTATAATTTTCGATGTTATGATCACGCGTGAAAATTTTGTCTTCTGCAGAACAACCAGAATTCCCAACTGTTAGTTCCGTTGATGTTCTCTCAATTCTATAAACGATCTTTTTTGGTTCGGCTGACTCGAATATGTAGTACACTTCCACAAGAATTACGTTCATTTTCACATTCATACGGACAATTTCGTCGTATGGTTACTACTCTCATAATTGAACTATTAGTCATTTTTATTTGGATAAGTGTAACATATTGTTGCTGACTGGGCATCACAAAAGGAAAAAAGATACAAATAAAACAACTTGATATATGGCATGGAATGTTTTCTGTCCAATTATCAACTATTGTTAAGTAAATATATAATATTAATGTATTTGCCTTGTAGGCTTTGGGTATTATATGAAATAAATGAAATAAAATAAATAAATAATATATTGAAGAAGGTTCTTTCGGTGGGTGTTGTAGGATAGATCAAAATGCTTCAACGTATTCGGAAAACTATTATACAATCTACCAATTTTCACATGAAAGGATTTATTCATGTATCGACTAGCAGTTGGAATAATCAATTGATTGAGACGAGAGCGTCCAAAAGTAAACAAGTTGGCGAGAAAAAGAGGAGCTTGTGTCTTAAAAATTCTTGTAAAACAACAACAGTGTTCTAAAACCAATAAATTCCGAGAAGGAACATCCTAAAAAGCGTCAAACATAGTCCGGGACATGATCAAAACGTCCAAGCGAATATAGATAACGTACTACGCCATTCACTGCTAGTTTTACCTTTCTCAACACAATAAAGTAAGTGGGGGTTAGGTTAGGTGGCAGCCGGATGTATCAGGCTCACTTAGACTATTTAGTCCATTGTGATACCACAGTGGTGAACTTCTCTGAGTGCTACCCGATTCCATGTTGAGCTCAATGATAAGGGACCTGCTTTCCATAGTCCGAACGGCGTTCCACATTGCAGTGGGGCATAACTAATGCATGTATCACCAAGTAAGGTAACATTGGATCCGAGTTATACAAATTACGTAATTTCATGTTGATTTCAAATGATTAGAATTCATCCAATCGAATAGGGATTTCATGACAAAGTTAATTTTAGCCTGAAGGACATCAATATGCTACACTTCTCCTGTGAATAGCAGTTGGATACAGTGGTGCCAATTGTTTTGGGCTGAAAATCGTCAATTTTAAAAATATTTTTCGTCAAAATCGTTAATTCATCCCAAAGAATTCGTCAAAAAATCGTCACTCATAAAACAGCTAAAAAAAAAAGGATTTAGGAACAAAATAAAAATTTTATTCAAACATCTGAGGCATCCATATATTGTATACACAATAAAGCTGTTATTAAAAAAGGGGTTTATTCATTTTAGTTATATGAATAATGCCATTTAAATCTCTAAGTAAGTCATATAGTTTCCAGTTTTTTAAACGACGATTAATTGAAATAAATGTTTAATTAATTTAAATTACTATATATCTGATTGTGACCATATGTACTACATTGCTTAACAAAATTTTCTTGACAGAAAAATTTCCTATTCTCCAAGCGAATTTAAATCCTTATTACTTGCTCATGTATAATTTTTTTTATTATTACTATTATCGGTAATGAATAAATAAATAAATTGAATTTAACTAAACTGGCTCCATAGCAATCAAAATTATTTCGCTTTAAATAGTTTATAGACAAAAGAATACCTTGCAATGTTTAAGTTTCAAAGGGATTTCGAATTTTAGGTTTATTTATATTGATTGCTTTGAAATTTCTTTCTACATTGGAGACGGCTGGGAGCAAGCTACATATAAATTGTCATATTATTGAGATCCAAAATAACATGTTTACATTACAACTTATGAAAATCGTCAACTTATAACTACATCTCTTTGAAAAATCGTCAAAAACCCTTAAAAGGAAACACTTGAGTCGAGCATTTAAAAAAATCGTCATCTCATAACTAAGTTGTTTAAAATCGTCGTCAAATCGTCAGAGGCCAAATTTACCATCAAAAATCGTCAAAATGACGAAAAATCGTCAGAGTTGGCACCGCTGGTTGGATACCGCGAATGAAAAAGGCAAACAAAAATCTATTTTATTGAATAAATCATCTATTTGCTTAGTGTCACAGCCTTCTCACGCAGTATGAGCTTGCAGGTAGCCAGAGGCATATCAACAGATTCTAGTTCCCTGGAATATGTAAGTTATTCCCTAACTTTGCTAATTGAGTCCTGGTATGTTCCTATATGTTCCTATTACCAGGTATCCATATTAGGTGTACTGCTCAGCGGTAGTCGATGGCGGTTTTCGAGTTAACCCAATAAGCCAAACGTTTGTAAAATGTTAAATTTCAACAATTTTTCCATCATTTTTTAAAGAATTAGGGGATACACGTTGAGAAATTATTGAGAAACCCGCGTTCTCAACAAAAACAGTCATTTGCCTCAACAGTAGAATTCAACACATTAAGGTGGGTACTATGTTCGGTTTTCGAGCTGAAAACCACTTTGTTTTCGCGATTACTTTTCCTTAAATAATCAAAATTATAAATGAAAACAAAATTATTCCTGTAAAGTCTTACCGAAATTTAGATGAACAAGAAACTGCGCATTAATTGAATTAATTTATTTGCTTTATATTGAACTGTTTTAATAAAGTAACCGTGAAAATTTCAACTCGAAAAGCGAACATAGTACTTACCTTAACGCTGAAACATGAAATTTGGCATTAAAGGCAGATTCACAAAAATACTAATTCAAATACACTTACGGAACTTTTTTGGTGATTTAGATAAAACTCCAGAATATGGATATGTTTTGTTCTGAAATTCGCTGAAGTTCGCTAACGTATACAAAAAAAATTTCACGAAAATTTTTCCAATTAAAATTTTTATTGAGTTTTAAAAAATATTCAATTAAAAATTTAATTGATTCAACAAATTCTTTAATTGAAACAAAAATCAATCACGAAAATAATAGTATCAATTAATTTTTTAATTGGATCAATTAACTTTTTAATTGACATTCAATTAATTTTTTAATTGATACTATCATTTCTGTGATTGAAGACATTTCAATTAAAAATTAATTGGATCAATTAAGTTCGTGATTGAATCAGAAAAAATTTTTTGTGTGCGTGAACTCTCTTGGTTTTAATTAATTCACGTTACCGCAAATGCACTGAGATTCAACTGTACACGACAGCGACTACGCTTCTTAATTGATTGAATTTTGTTGGGAGATTGCAGAGCACATGCAGAGAGCGATAAAACCTAAACTTGTTCTGTGATTGTTTGGTATGAAAACACCACAATTTGTGAAATTTCGAATCACGGCTACAATAGAGATTTTAACCAGCAATCGAAGTATATGAAATATCTATTTCGCAGCGCCTGTTTCTCTTTAGAATTTTTTCCTCCGAATAATACATAATGCAAAATTATATTTCATTTTTAAATTTCAGATGGAAATAAGAGATATAATAAGCCAACATTTTATAACAATAAAAGGGACGATTACCATCAAGTTGCTTGGGGCTCAAACTCGAGAAGAGGTCCGGCATCTGAAAGCTCTTTTGGAAATTATGGAAAGGTATGTACGTAGCGGATCCATGGACTATAATGTTATTATATATATGTGCATTTATTATTCAGGGAAGTAGGTATGATGAAAATAAACAGGATAACTACGGCGTGGAAAAGTTGGACAATAGGACATGTGCGTCCGATGAAAAAAAAAGTATTTCTACTGCGCCCAAGAAAACTACATGGGCTTCGATAGCCTCACAACCGGCTAAGCTGACATCTAGAGTATGTATTATTAAAAAAAAAATAATAATAAATGCGAACAATACACGATATTTTATTTCAGACTACATTAACCACTTCAAGTCATAAAAAGAAAGGGCCAGGAATGCCACCGCCTCCAATGGTACCAGGAAAACATAATTTGGATGTTAATATTTGGGATATGCCGAACAATAATCCACCACCAGTGCCATCGCCTCCGCCACCGATTGATTTAGGCGCAAGCGAATTGAATTCTGATTTTTCACCTGGAGTAGGATCGGATTTTGAGTTAGTTTCTCGATCAGAAAAAGGTGGTGAAAATAAATCACAAGAAAATGTTAGGGATGAAAACAAAAGCAGTTATGGCAACAATTTTGGTCGTGTAAGGAGCTCCCCGAACGGACATTTACGGAAAAATTGGTCTACCCAACATCCCTTGCACCAACACCAAAGTGGAAAACAACAAGGGAGTCATCGCCACGCTGACGGTAAAACGTCTAGTGGTGGCGGAATATTTAGTAATTTCGGCGGTGCTGATGTCAACACTAGTTCTGGTCGTTATGGAGATAGGAAAGTTCATTATATACCCTCTAAAAATGATCATGACACTGAAGCTGGAGATTATCATAATGAAAGTGTTGAAAAAAATACTGAAGATGACAAAGATAGACCCGTGGAATCGCCTCAAGCCGTGTTAGAAGAATTGCGAGATAAGAACAATTACAATCCAACAGAGATTGATTTCGAAAATGTCGCTTCAGCAAGGTAAAAGTTAATTCCAATATTTTGTTTTAATGTTTGCTATCTCTCTATACGTTTTGTTCATATTACTATCAATATCATTTTACTGTACCATATTTTTATTTAGGCTACTCTCGAAGACATTGTTAGACATTGTTAACCTCTTTGTTGTTTTGGCTAGTTTTTTATATGCTGTTTTGTATTCGTCATTCAACCGCCGAACTAAACGGACGTGATTTTAATTATTTCATCGTAATAACAACTTATTACGAATTTCAAGTGTGGTGGTAAATTAAGTAGCGAAATTCAAAGTCATGCACTGGGATGCCAACTTCAGGGCCCAATGGACGGGTATCGACTGATGTTATAAATTTGGACAATAACGAAGAGTTAGGCCCAATTAGTCGACCTGTCGAACGCAGAAATGCTTTGTTTATCCTAAAGATATTAGGATCAGTCGACCCAAGCACGTTGTCGGCTAAGCAAAGCGATTCCTTAAAATGGGCCCAAGGATTTCTTGAAGCTGGAAAAAGGGAACGACCTCTGGATGACCACTGCCATCCTCCAAAAGAGATCAAAGTTCGTTTGTCTCAGTTGCAAAAGACAGCCTTGTGATGGCTATCATTAATAAATCAGCAGTGATGGTATGGTTCCAAAGCATCAATCGACCCAAGCTAGTTTTCGGCTAAGCAAAGCGATTCCTTAAAATGGGCTCAAGGAGTTCTTGAAGCTGGATAAAGGGAACGACCACCGGATGAGCTGCCATCCTCCAAAAGAGATCAAAGTTCGTTTGTCTTAGTTGCAAAAAACAGCCTTGTGATGGCTATCATTAATAAAGCAGCATTGGACGGTATGGTTCCAAAGCAAAAATGGGGGAAATTGAGAACGCGTTGTCTACTCAGAGGTGCGAAAAAAATTTTCCCGGACCAAGTCCTCGACGTCAAGATGGTGGATGGTATGAAGGACGATTTAAGTTAATTGCATTTGTGGACCAGAGGTCTATGGATTGCTTTAAAGCTGCTTTGATGCTAATTGGTGAAGTTTGGGAAGGAGTCGCTTTGGAGTTAGTCGAGAAAAAAGACATACCGGCTAAACCTAGAGCACATCCTGAGTCAATATTATACAGACTAAAGGAATGTAACCCAGATCTTCCAACCGCCGCACAGTGGTTCCAAATCGCTTTTTTGGGAAATAATTCTGCAACTTTTGAACGGACAAATATATCAACTTAATTTTTTCTTTGTGTGAATGCTGAGGTGTTTTTCTTTAAGTTTGCAAGTTTGTGAGTCCCTAGTGGGTTGACCTGTAGGTGTTGAAAGTTTGTTTTAGCTATCAAATCCGCAATTGTTAACCGATTTCGATGATTTTTTCTTTGCTGTATAGAACTTGTAAAAACCTTCAAAAAAGATCGGGAATGTGTGCGAATATATTTTATAGTTTGCGAGATATGGGCCTCACAATTTATTTTTTGCAAAATTTTAAAAAGTTTGGGTCAGTATTTTGAACCTACAGGGTTTTCGTTGTTTTCTTTTATTAACTGCAATCCATACGAAATTTACGAATATATAAACAAAAAATTGTGTACCTATGTGCTTTAGATTAAAAGTTGTAAACTCCACAATTTAGAATTTCAAAAAATAAAAAATTTTGACCAATTTTATCGAAAAAGGCACCTACATTCTTTCTGTCGTAATTTTTTTGTATATATTTTCGAATCTTTTTTTGTTTGTTTCTTATAAAACACCAAATAAAGATACGTTTTAAACTTTTATCGGTTATTTTGGCCATGTAGTGTATGAGTTCTTCTCATCCCAAAACCGGCATTTTTTAAAAATGAAATATTTTGTTTTCAAAAATTCTCATTTGGCAAAGCACCGATTGTTACGCCTACCTCTTTTCCAAAAAGCCCCATATGCCCACTAACTAACTGTAAAAGGTTTCAACATCCTACCGGTAAACAGCTGAGATATATGCAAATTACTAAAAAAAAACGTTTTTTTTAACATATGTCCCCACTTTGGGGATTTTGGGGATTCCTGATACGAATTTTTGGAATAGTATATTCAGCAATATTTTTTAAAACAATTTTCTCTGCAAAACTCAATAGTTACTTACCTTTGTTGTTTAAAAAAGGTCGAACTTACGGCTGTATATACTTGTTCATTCTAGCTTCATACAATGAAACTTCCCCACATAAACTAAGAAAATCTTCCAATGAACCCATATCAACCGAAAATAAATTGAACACAATCACTCTAAAAAATCGGAATTTCTTTAAGGGCCAATAAAATTATCCAATAATCCCAAATATAGCGATATTAACTCCAAAGAAACTGAATTTCAGATAAATTATTTCTCTGCCAATCGCATTAGTCTTTGTAATTTCCTCACCAAACAACACGGGGTTAAAATGCATATGTTGTGCGACATATCAATGTTTGTATTCCTTTAATGTGATATAAATAATTTAATAAATATAAATAATTTGTTTTTATAAAAATCCTAAACTTGATAAGTAATCCGCACCAACGAGTGTATGGGACAATTTAACTCTATTGTGATAATTGTATTGTTTTTAAATCCATCTCATTCAATTTAAAAAATTCGAGAATACTCGAACATATAACGGGAGTTTTGGGTATTTGCAAAGTTCTCGAGTATGTTATAACAAGAAGTGGAATCATGCTTAATGAGAAAAGAAGTCATTTATTTAGTGTTGCTTCAGCTATAAATGTGTAATAAATGTAACTAGCAAAAGTAAATTTATTTTTGTTTTTATACATCGGGCTGCCAATAGAGTGATAAAAACCGGTCGGTGAAAACCGATGGACCGGATTTTCGTTTTGCATTGATTGTCGGTTTTGTATAAAGCAAGAAAACGTCTTGAATGTATTTTCTGCGTTTCTGAACACTTCCAAGTATTCGGCCAAGATGTCAAATAACATACGTTGGTTTTCTTTAGAAATATTCACAAAAAGCAAATGGAACCAAACAATCCAACATTTTAATATTTATCGTGTAACTGCAATTACAACCAAGGAATTCAATTTTTACATTAAAACATTAAAAAAACCGGTTGGACCGTTTATGCCGGTTATTTAATTTTTAAAACACCGCCGCCGGTTTTAAAAGGTCCGGTTTTTTAGAACCGAGAAAACCCGACTTAACAAAAAACGGGGTTTTGATCACTCTAGCTGCCACCTAACCCATTACGTGAAGGAAAAAAAAGAATCGAAATCCTCATTTCTTTCACTCTGTTTTCGAAAACAATTTGAATCGTTGTGTTTGATCCCGAAGACTGAAGTTGTTTGATTGACCGTTTCATACAACACAAACGGGAACGAGTTATGGTTTTATTTGAACGTAAAAACATCGATCCAATCGGGAACAACTACAAATCCCTAACATACTTGTTGGGCTTCGAGTTGCCGAACACAAAAATATATGACCGATGCAACGCTCTAATACGGACTAATTCGCATACGGTCAGTTACTCCGGTCTAGTCCCTTCTCAACACCAAACAAACAATCTTTGTATACCCTTCATAACTATGCCGCATGAAAATGTGTCATTATACTCTGCGCCACACTGTGGAACAGGGCATTATAATTTAGTGCATATGTTTGCAACACCCAGAAGGAGACGAGATAGACACATGTTGTCTTTGGCAATATTGCTCAGGCCGGTCCCTGAATCGATTAGCCATGCCCGTCCGTCGGTCTGTCTGTGAATACATTTTTGTAATCAAAGTCCTGGTCGCAGTTTTAGTTCATGCGCTATTTGGCACTAGTTTCTGTTTTGGGTCAGAATAGAACCCTATTGATTTTGGAAGAAATCGGTTCACATTTAGATATAGCTCCCATAAAAATCTTTCGCCCGATGTGCACGGAAAAACTAAAGTTTTACCCTGATTTGTTTGAAATGTTGCTCAAGGAGAACACTTAGTGCTTGAAATCGGTTCATATTTAGATAAAAATCTCATATATCTTTCGATTTAGTAGTATCGTCAAGAGTGCTAAATTTGTTTGCAATCGTTTCAGATTTTGATACAGTTCCCATACTTATATTCTTCCGAATTTGGCTAATATAGCCAAAATAAAAAAGAATAAAAATAGAATTTCCGATCGTCAGCGGATTTAAATTTTGTGTCTGGAGAATTTGCTGAAGTCTAAAAATGTTTGTCCACCCGGACATAAACCTTTATTTATCGCACCCGACAAACATAAAGGATTTGAGATGGTATCGAAAATATACACCTACAAAGTGGAGCAGCGTATAATATAGTCGGACCCGCCCGACTTTAGAATTTCCTTACTTGTTTTATATTTACTGATTGATTGAATTATAAAGAGAATGTTATGAAATTAGATATGGGCAACGTTTGGGACGAACGCTATCGCTTTTGGAAAAAATTTGGCTAAGTTTAGATACTGCCTACGGTATGGTCACACTGAACAAATATTATACAGAAATCAAATTAGAAATCGTCGCCATAGTTAAACCAGCAAACTTGTTTAGCACATATTGGATATATAACATTTAAAAATGTCGATCACTCATGTTAGTCAAATATTTGCCTAATGAGACCTGACCTTGCCCTTACGTGAAGAAACATCTACCAACTTATTCATAAAGCATACGTATATGACAGCTATATCTAAATATGAATTAAATCAATCGGGGTTTTGAGAATATAGTTACATGAAAATACCAATCCCACGACGGCGGGTTCTTTGGATTTTATTCCCGGCCAGCGGCTGCCACATAAGTGTACGTGTTGTTTCGTCCGTTTTTTGTGTTGGAGAAGGTGCATCCCGGAGAGCCTTCTCCGTTTGCTTCTGGTCCGAGCCGGGATAGAGGAAAACCCCGGACCATGGTACTGTTCAGTCTGCCGAAACCAAATTCACCATCGTTCGGTTTCGGTGAGGTGTAACCGGTGCTTGGAATGGGTGCACTTCCGGAACTGTTCCGGCTTAACATCGCTACGGGAGTATAGTCATACTGACTACGTGGCAGCATACTGTGCCAGTGATAGCAGCAGTGGGTCATCAGACTATGCGACCCTCCCGACATCTCCCGCACAACAATATTCTCCGCCGCAGCATCTGACACCCAATATTGGTGTACCAGTTCCGGTACACCATTAGCAGTCTGCTAATGGTTTTGAAACAATCTGGTTGGTTCAACAGAAGAAAATAATCGAGACGGTTCAGCGGTTAAAATTAGAAGTGTCCCCGACATCTCCCGCACAACAATATTCTCCGCCGCAGCATCTGACACCCAATATTGGTGTACCAGTTCCTGAAAGTGCATCATTTTTTCAATTTAATTGCAACGGGCTCCGTGGTAAGATTAGCGAAATAGTAGATTTTATGAATCGGAAGAGGATCAGGGTCGCGGCGATCCAAGAGACGAAACTAAATGAGACCTGTAGCTTGCGCCATTGTGATGGATACAATTTGCTGCGTAAGGATCGCACTAGAAGTGGAGGTGGTGGCCTGGGTTTCATATTACACCGTTCCGTGAAGTATAGGCCTATCCCGTACATTCCATGTAGGGGTCACTAGTGTCTTACCCCTACATGGAATGTATGGGGATAGCAGTCAAATCTGGGGGCTGCCGAGATAGAGCTATAAAATGTGTATATACCGCCGGTTGGTAGCTGTGCTCCAGGTTATAACCCAAACATTGAGTAGCTGTTGTGCGGGCAAAATCGATTGGTTCTGGGAGACTTTAATGCCCACCATGAACTTTGGCATTCTCCCCTGGGTAATGACCAGAGAGGTATAGCTTTGGCAGAGCTGATAGATGACTCCACATTTTGCACGGTAAACGAAGAGGCCCCCACGAGAATTATAAATGACGTTTCCTGGCAACCAGACCACTTCCCCATAATTCTCACCATTAACCGCTGAACGCTGGACGTTTATAAACCAAAAGAAAGCCAACTGGGAAGGCTTCAGAGAATATACAGATCGCCGCTTCAGTGAGCACCCGTCTCTCTCTCTGATGTTCATGTTGCCCAGAGGGTGTTCCTGGACATCATCAACGCAGCAGCCGCTCGCTTTATACCAGCTGGTCGAATTGCCCAAGTGAAGCCCAACTTCCCAGCTGAAGTGGCTGGACTAGGAAACGAGTGTGATGAACGCCGTCGCGCTAACCCCGCTGACCCTAGAATCAGGGAACTGAATCTAGATATTAGTAAGATAGTCGACGAGCACAAGCGGATCACATGGTTAGAGCACCTGAAGCAATGTAAGCTAAGCACAGGAACAGGTAAATTGTGATCAACTGTGAGAGACCTCTCGAACCCCGCTACGAGGGATGTTGGTATTTCAGTCACCTTTGGCGACGAGAAGAGATTTCTGGATAATGGGTAGAGTGATTCCACTACTGAAAGACAGACAAAGACTCGAGCAAGGATGAATCGTACAGACCGACATCCATTCTCTCGCCAGTAGCCAAGACAATTGAGGCACTACTCCTCCCCAGCCTTGTGGAGAATTTGCCGACCATCAACATTGATTCCTCAAGGTTCATACTACGACGACAGCCTTGCATGCCATTTCAGCACACATTAATATGGGACTCAATTAGCCCAAGCCGTGTCACAGGACGGTCCTCGTGGCGCTTGACATTTCGACATCGAGAATACGTCCTGCCTGTCCTCAATTCCACACCCTCCTAACGGCGTCGAGATTGTATCATACGCGGACGACTGTACAATCCTGGCGGAGACCAAGATCATCCCCGTGCGCCGACGCAATTATATGTTGTTAAAGCAGTACCTTCTGGGTTGCTATCGATGTTGTCATCCAAATCACCATCTTGTGGATAGGCAACCTCCACCCAGGAATGTAAGGCTTGATCTTCACCTTCTAGAGCGCGAGATCCAGCGTTACAAAAGTAAGCATCTAGATCAGGCAGCATATCAGACAGGTCTGAACAGGATTCATGAGGATACAGTAGCTGAAGCGGTGAGAAGCTACAAGGTTAATCCTGTTCTCGGAGTCCGGCCACCACTCCGAGAGGAAAGAGACCCCCTAAGGCAGACTAGGGTGGTTTTAGCCCAATTAAGATCAGGCAAGTGCAGCCGCCTCAATTCCTACCTATCAGTGATTGATAGCATCGTAGCTGACGTGTGTCTCATCTGTAACCAAGGGCCACATAACACTCGTCACCTTTTCGCTTGCCCAGCTAAACCTACCCGACTCACCACCAGATTACTCTGGACGCACCCCACCCTTGTCGCAGAGTTCCTAGATCTGGACACCAGCTGAAGTACCAAAGCATTGAACAAATTGGATGAATTTACATTAAAAACTGTGACAACAACAACATCATGAAAATACACCAAATGTAACCATAGACCAAGAAAGATAAGAGGTCTCAAGTCCATTATCAGCGCTGTAGTTTTCTGCAGACCGTAGATGACACTTTTCCACCTACAAATGAGTGATTTTTAAAATTTTTTTCTTTCCTTTGTTCTTTTGATGAAACATCTAATAGAGTATATAATATAACATTTTTACGACTACCACAACACATTCAACACAATTTTTTGCATTAATAAAAGAATGATGATGAGTTACAAGTAGCAAGTTACACGTTGCAGCGTCTATCAGCCAGTGTTTTTATTCTTGATGGAGCATTCATTTTCGTTTTTTTTTTAATAATTTATAATAAGCTAGTTGCGCTTGGCGTTTCACAAAATATAAAATGGCTCTTGTAAAAATAGTGATGGCAAGGTACTTTCATGTACATTTCGTACTTTTGATATGCTTCACCCATCACAGTTGGCAATTGTTGCAGTGTCACTTGCGAGTAGCGATGAGGATGAAACGGAACTTTGAAATGATGGCAGACGTCTATACATTTCTTGGTCTATGATAGAACACAATGATGGAGAAGAGTATAAAAACCTCAACGTTTATATTTAATATGGGTTTAAAGCCGTTCTACCTTGAAATTAGTTAAAATTTTTATATTCGAAATTGCGACATCTGGACATTCGTGAAAATCAGGGCAAGAAATGCCATATCGTTATTCTTACATTTTGACTCAAAAATTGTCAAAATGACAATAAAACGTTACTTCTGGCACCACTCGTGCTAAAGCGTATGTGAAGTCATGATTAGGGACTGTAGTCAGAATCAAACTTTTTTCAAAACTAAAAAATGACGTTTTGGTGTCTTAAAAATTTGAAAAAGTCGATCTTTTAATTGTCATAGACAATTTGTTTGATGGGTTAGGTGAACTTTATATCTTTAGATGTAGACGTTGAACTAATGAGAGATAAACTTATAATTGAATCAATTGCTATACAAGTAAATTGTGAAAAAGTAAATTCCTCTTCCGTTTGTACTTATAATTATCTTGTGTGTACATTTCTATTTTCAGATTTTTCGTTATTAAATCGTATTCTGAGGATGATATTCATCGTAGTATAAAGTATGAAATATGGTGCTCAACAGATCACGGAAATAAAAGACTTGATGACGCTTTCAAAGAACGTCATAAGGAAGGTGGAAATATACTACTGTTTTTTTCAGTCAATGGATCTGGCCATTTTTGCGGGATGGCGCAAATGATGACTCCGGTCGACTATAATTCCACTTCCAGTGTTTGGTCTCAAGACAAATGGAAGGGGAAATTCAAGGTTAAATGGATATATGTAAAAGATGTACCCAATACCCAGCTGCGTCATATAACATTGGAAAATAATGAAAATAAGCCTGTGACCAATTCTCGTGACACCCAGGAAGTACCAAATTCAAAGGGAATAGAAGTTTTACAAATACTCCATTCCTATAAGCATGTTACGTCTATATTTGACGACTTCTACCATTACGAGAAAAAACAAGAAGAAGAAGTGTCCTCAAGGAAACCATTAGGTGGTTATGATGGACCTCCTAGACCTCATTATAACGCACGTCAAAATGATGATCGCGACCGAGAGCGTGATCGAGGAGGCTCTAGCAATTTTCCACCAAAATATTTTAGTGGCGGCTCTGCCTTCCGCGACAGAAACAGTTCTTATCGAAGTGGAGGCTATAACTCTTATAATGACCATCGTCGTTTTGACAGCAATCGAAGCGGTGAACGTGGTGAACGTGGTGATAATGAAGCTGACAGAGAAAACAATGAATATAATAATTCCGGTAGACATATGTCTAAATACGACTACAGTCGGAGAGGTGACGACAGAGGGTCGTTTAAACACAGTAACAGAGAGAGGGATTTTCCAGATGAACAAAATTCAAAAAACGAAAATCCGCGAATTCGTGGTGGAGCAAGAGAAACCCAAAAAGTCATTATCAATCCTAGTTTTTAACTTAAAAATACTAGTGTGCATGTTTATGTTACAGAAAACTTTATGCGAAAAATAATTGTGGAGTGCATATAAAGACGAAGTGTACAAAATCATCATTTCGCTAGAAATAACTACATTAAGATATTAAGGTGGGTACTAAGTTGGAGTTTAGCCGCTAAAATCGTAATTTTTTCACGATTACTTTTCTTTAATAATCCATTTTAAGGAATACAAACTTTGTGAAAATTTGCTTTGAGCTATTCCCCATCAAGTTATAATAAAATTTGCAACAAAATTGTATACTTTTACGCCTGTTTTGCTGATATAGTTTTCACTTTAGCGGCTAAACTCGAACTTAGTACTCACCTTTAAGCTGTAGTGTTCATAAAAGATTTCTGAGGATATCATCGAAATCAGAGATAATCGCGTACATTCGAGTGCAGTAATTAAGTAAATAATATTTTTTGTTGTAATTTTTACATTTCAAATACACTGTGCCAAATTAAACAAGTAAGGAAAGTCTAAAGTCTGACAGGGCCGACTATATTATACCCTGCATCACTTTGTAGATCCACATTATCGATTCCATATCAAATACGTCAAATGTGTTGGGTGCTATATATAAAGGTTTTTGTCTCAAATACATACATATAAATCTGACTCGATCTGAACAAAATTTTCTAGACTTCCCCTAAATCTATAGACTTAAAATTTAAGTCGGCTAATGTCCTGGGAAACATTTAAATCTGAAGCACTAGTTAGGGAACATCGCAAAAGTGTATTTATGATTTATCAGTCCATAGATATGTATTAGAAATATAGGAAAATTTAAGTAAGTTTTAAACGAGATATATCTAAATCTGGACCGATTTCAACCAAATTTGGCATGCCTAGTTACAATGTTAATACTACCCACTGTGCAAAATGTAACGTATAGCCCAATTCTGAATATTCCCTGGAGAATGTGTTCCCTGAGAATTCATTTTCCCCGGGACTAAAATCCTCCTATTTTAAGCAGTAAGGGGATGTAAAAATTGAGTTAAACGCGAAAAACGTGAAAAATGTTTACTGCCAAGTTGCTGAAGAACGTAACAATGCCCAAAGGATAGAAAAAGAAAGCTTCGTGATGCCATTAACTCACTTGATTTGCCTGACACTTTTTAACTACATACTTGTACATGAAGAGGTTTTTACTTAGTTTATGGGATGCTTTGCTTTTGAAGGTTTCACTAATATTATAGCGCTTCACCGCTTCACGGATGATCTTTATCTCCACATGAAGGTGATCCAGGGGTGCGCTCCGGAGTTATTCCACTGCGTATCACTAGTCTGCGGTATCCACGCTGGAGCTGCATAGTTTACCACTGACCGGTCAATTGCCTTATAGGTAGTTATCAAGGTTTATTTGTCCGCTTTCCAAGTACTGTCGGCAAGTGATTTGAGGACCTTGTTTATACCACGGAGCTTATTACAAATTGCAGTTCCATCTTCATTTGAGGTAAAACGCTTGCCAGCAAGGAATTTTTTTTAGATTTGGGAACAAGTAAAAGTCACTGGGAGCTAAATCAGGAGAATAAGGTGGGTGGTCAAACAACTCGTACTTTAATTCGTTGATTTTAGCCATTGTTAAAACACTCTTGTACGCTGGTGCGTTGTCTTGATGAAAAATTATTTTTTTGTGTTGTAAGCCAGGACGTTTTTCTCGAATTTGTACATTGTAGTTGATCCAAAAGGTTGCAATAGTACTCTGAATTTATTGTTTTACCCTTTTGCAGATAGTCAATCAATAAAATACCTTTGAAGTCCCAAAAAACCGTTGCCATAACCTTACCAGCCGATTGATTTGTTTTTGCCTTCTTTGGGGCACTTCCTCCAGTTCCAGTCCATTGTTTGGATTGTTCTTTTGTCTCTGGAGTATAGTGGTGGATCCATGTCTCATCAACAGTTATGAAAGGCGCTTAAAATCCATTTTATTTCGCTTAAAACGATCCAAACAAGCTTGAGAAATGTGCATTCTTATTCGTTTTTGATCCACTGTTAACAAATGCGGCACCCATCTTGCAGAAAGGTTTTTCATATGTAGTTCTTCATGCAAAATTAAATGGACTCGATCATTTGAGATGCCCATGATATTAGCAATTTATTCGTCGCACTTTTATTCGTCGATCATTTAATACCATATCATGCACTTTGGCTACAATTACTGTTGTGGTTGCTGTTTTTGGACGTCCACTACGTGGTTCATCTTCAATGCTTGTACGACCACGTTTAAATTCAGCAACCCAATTTTTTACTGTTGCATATGAAGAAGCACTTTCTCCTAACACATTCACCATATAATAATGAATTTCTTGTCCCGATAAACCTTTTTTATGTAAATATTTAATGACAGCGCGCATTTCTAATTTTACATTGTAAAAAAATTGCGGATGCGTGTTTTTTGAACACCTGTTTCTATATGAAGTAGTTGCCAGATAGAAACAAAATTTAACATGTGTTCATAACAGAGATGGAAGTTTCCAAAACACTTAACTTTTTCTGTTTATACCGCGCTTTTTGTTCTAGGTTAAGAAGTTTCTTAACTGCCCTCGTAATTTGTGCGCCGAGTTGATTATTATTCTTCAACGTTCAATTTTGTTGAGCAGAATTTTTGAATTGAACCAACTCTTATTACCAGACCGTTGTCTTCGTAGAGTACCAATGCACTCCATATATCTTTTGCACTAAAACATATTCTTATGTGAGGATCAATTAAAATCGCTAAAATCGAAAACAAATCATTAAAAAAAAGTATAAAATTATATCTCTTTGATGTCAATTTTAGTAAAACTTGGTGGGGAATGCCCCAAAGCAACTTTTCACAAAGTTTATATTATTTATAATAGATTATTAAAGAAAAGTAATCGTGTAAAACTGGCATAACCTGTTCGGGTATATTCTGGATTTCCTTCAAATAGATTTCCCACAAAAATTTTTGGTTGTCGGGAGTTCCCGTGAAACAAGATTTTTCGAAATCGCTTGCCGAAAAATAAAAATCTGCTAATAATATGATTTGCAGAAGCTAAAAACGTAATTTTTCACGATTACTTTTCTTTAGTAATCCATTTTAAGGAATACAAACTTTGTGAAAATTTGCTTTGGGCTTTTCCCTCTCAAGTTATAATAAAATTTGCAACAAATACGTATAATTTCATGCATTTTTCTTACTGATTTAGTTTTCACTTTAGTGATTTTAGCGGCTAAACTCGAACTTAATACTCATCTTATAGGAAAACTACCGAATTGTAAAATACTTGTAAAAACCATGAAATCGTTCTTACACTGTTTGGCCACTTATCTTTTGTTTACTATTGTAAGAGTTGAGAGCCAAGCTTCAATTTTGAGAAGCTAGGACTGCACGCAAAATATTTAACGCCTTTAGAAAAAATATTGATATTCGTACTAAAATATATTGCAAATGTAATTTGTGAATTTTCATCGTCTTTAAATCCAAAATTGCTGATTATTTTTTATTTCATGCTTCTATGAATTTTTTTTTCTCCCGATGGCGACGACTCTTAACGCAGTTTATTATAAGTGACTGACTCTTGCGTGAGACGCTTTGCAGAAGTTAAGTTGGCCAATTGTTTATAACAATTTTGTGATCAAAAATATTGTTTTAATTTGTTTTATCTGGGTCAAAAATGTATTTGTTTTTATTTAAAATGTAAGCATAATCATATTTATAAATACTTCGTTGTAATCTAAAAAGCACACATATTTGCAATTACAGAAGTTTCAATGTGTTTTCTCAAAATCTTGCAACACTCTCGAACAGACATAATCAGCTGCTTTTAAGCAACCGGATTTTTTTTTTTGCAACAAGAGAAAGGGAAATCTTGGTCAATTTGTGGTATATTTTTAAATCTGGTTTTTAAAGGGCTTTCATGCTATTGTATCACCCAATACTTATCAAGGATGCAGAAAATATATGAAAAATTGAAACAAAAGATTTACTTCGGATTCAAATACTTCTTTTTGGAAATAAGATAGATTCCGTTAACAAAAATCCGTTAAAATTTTTCCCGTCTGTGAGGGGGAAAGTAGCTCACAGAACAACCCCTAGGGAAATTTTCCCGCAAGTCTTTCATGTGAAACCCAGAACATGCCGAAAGATTTACTTCGGTTTCAAATCATTCTTTTTGGAAATAAAGGTTTCATTAAAAAAGAATCCGTGAAAAATTTTCCCGTCTGTGAGGGGAAATGTATCTACTGTAGAAAATTTCCTTTGAATACTTTCAAGCGGAACTCTTTTTCCACTTCAACATGCGTAATCTGCGAAGTCACTCGTCGTGCCGCTCATTCATTTTTGACGACGGAAATATTTTTTACATTCTTTATGTCTTTTGTGTCCGGGCATTTATGTGTAATGATCAAAATGACAGTTTTATTTGTGATTTCACACCTTTTTACTTCTAAAATATTTGTAATAATGTTGCAAAAAGTTTTTGATAGCGACGGCTCACATCAACAGAAAGATATTGGATGCGTTAGCTTTTGTTCATTAGCTCTGCCGAGAGCACTTTGCAGAGAGAATAAAAATACAAGAGGACGAAACTGCGTCAATAGGTGGGGCAACATTACAGTTTCGAACACACTAAAAAACAACCCCTAAATTTACACACCAGTGAGAAGAAATTTTGTTTCAAATTGTAGATGGATTTTTAAATCGTGTTTTGTGCCATATATAAGTGATTTAGCTCAAAATTTAAGAGTAATAAAATTAATGAAAAATAATTGAAAAAGATGTATCCATCTGACTTGCGTAATTTTATTTGATCTGTGTTATTATTTTGAAGTTGTTTTATCATTTGTAATGAAAGTATTTGTTTTGTATTCATAGGGTTTATTTTAAATTGAAAAAGTGGGGGTAGAGTAGGAAATTTCTTTAGAAAAATATGTTTTATCTTAAATTTGTATCGAAATATTATTATGTTTGACCAAAAAAGTTCCGTTTAGTGGGACATTCTGTCCATTCACAATTAATTGTCCTTGGAGTTGGTTTAAATATAATAAATTTGGATTTATTTCCTTCACTTCTGGAATATGTTGATGGTTTATTAGAGAACATTTTGGAATTTTGTTATTTAATAACGCATATACGCAAGTTTCGTTTCTTAGATCAGTCAAGCTATCTTTTTTACATATAGTTATTTTATTATGATTTTCACAAATAGGGTTTATACCATACATTTTATTTTGTAATACATAATTAAAATCAAGTTTAGTTATTGTGTCAAATATTTTTACTGGAAGAATCAAATTTTTTTGTACGGGGTTTTCGAAACGGTTGGAAAATTGATAATGTAGAGAATATTACTACCATTTGATGCGATTTTGACGTGTGCAAACTCTAATACTTCTTCTAACACATCTTTAATCCTGTGTCTAACACATCTTTAATCCTATACATTTCAGAGTTCGAAAGTAAGAATTAATTTGGAATGTTTGATTTTGCCCATTGTATTGCGTATTCTATGTTTGTGAGTTCCTTATTTATAATTTCAAGTCGATATTTTAAGTCCAATGCCAAAATGTTTCGGTCCTCTTCTGCAGTAATGTTCGAAATGGAATTAATCCTGTCTGTCACGCCTTTTAGTTTGTCAAATATTGCTCCGTTTAATATTACTTGATTGTTGTTATTCGTCAATGCATTATTGATTTTGTCTGTAAGTAGTAAGTGATCAGGGGAACCGGCGATCCATTTCCATGCCGTTCCTAATAAGTCAATTGATCTTTTGGATTTATGGGTTGTCCTTAATCTTTCTACTGACTTTAATGATTGCGCTAGTTCGTATTGAACTATTGGCAAGAGCATGTTGTTTGGATAGATCCTGTCTTTTTATGTCTCTTTCAGTCATTCGTATCAATGTCTCGTATTTGTCGATATCTATTACATGGATTAGTCGAAATATTCCGTCCTCTATAAATGCTTCCCCATCGTCTATAGTTATTAGTTTACTGTTTGAATACTCCATTATCTGAATTTCAGCAGTACATATCGTTATCGTGATAAAGAGTAATCTGAAAACAAAAATTCAATTTCTTATTAATTTTTTATGAATTATCCGTCCGCTTTCTGTAATTATTGTACTAGATTTATTTTCTCTTACAACCTCTTTCCTATATCTTGGAGATAATTTATTTCCGATTCTTTTATTTGTCTACATAAATGATATCCCCAGCCATATACTGTTTGAAAGGTTTTTTTGTCTTGTTGTGATATTGTAGGTCGGAGTCCTGTTTGTCTTTGTCTTTTTATCGTTTCAGTTCGTATATTATTTAGTTTGTCCGGGTCAGTTGAAACCTCTCTACCAAAAAATAGGTCTACGGGTCTTCATTTTGTAGTAGAGTGTATAGAATAGTTGTATTTTAAAATCGATCTATCAATAAGATCCTCGAAAGAATAGTGAATCCTCTCACTCTTTACACATCTAATTATTTCAGATAGTGTCGAGTGGAATCTTTCAATTTGACCATTAACGGTGCTGGAGTATGGTGGAGCCTTAAAAATTTCTATACCCAATTGGTCCTGTAACATGTGTAGAACAGGTGCGGAACTTAACGACTTTTCATTGTGCACAACTATTTTTTCGGGAACTCCGAAATTAATTAAGATTTCTCGTTATGGTTGACGTATGTCCTCCGTTGCCCTGGAGTTAATAATCTTTGCCTGCATATTTTGATAATTTATCAATCGCGGTGAGTATTACTCTCCTATTTGAGTGATGAATATCAATGTGAACTATATGTCCAGGATACAATGGTATTTTGTAAAATAGGATTGTTAGGGTGTCTATCATACTTTTGTTCTTTGCAAATCGTACACCGTTTTACCACTCGCTCTATTTTTTCCTGCATTTTTGGGAAATAGACTTCTCAATAATTGGTATTTATTTTCTCTGGAGTTTCTATGTGCCCTTCTGTGTTCATTAATGACTTCTGATTCTTGTTCAATCTGATCCGTTAAATCGGTCATAAAATTTCTAGCAAAACGGATTCTATAATTGGAGAAATGTATTGGATAAATTTCCTGTATTTTTTCCCCAAAATTGATTCCTCGGTATTTAGTCCATTTATTACTGAAGGATTTAAATATCTTTTGAATATGTCTATAATGATTTGATCAGTAAAATCTCTTTCTGTTATTATATGTCTATGGTATGTAGGCAAAATTATTTGAAACTGATATGAAGACGATTCGCCTATTTTGAGAAATATTTGATTTTTAAACACGTTAATGGGTTCATTTGCAATTTATATGAGCCGTTCCGGAGAACTATCTTCACTATGTATCGTATCGGAAAGCATATTCATCTGATTTACCTGCGGTAGTCTCGGTTTATATTGCATTTCGTAATTATATTATAATATCGCCCCAATAGTGTATTTGGAGGCATCGGTGGTAAGTTGGAATTCCTTTGTGTAATCGGGGTACGCCAAGATTACTTCATTCATGAGAGTCCTACGCAGTTTGAAAAATGCACTCAACGCATTATCATTCAGTTTAATAAAAATTTTTGTGGAACTATTCTTCGGTTTGGTTAGTGGCTTTGCGAGTTTTGCGTAATCTTGTATAAAATTTCTGTAGAAATTAGTCATACCTAAAAATGTTCTTAGTTGTTTCAAGGTTTTGGGTGGAGGAATTTGCGATATTGCTTCGACCCGCTTAGGATATCTTTTGATACCTGCGAATCCTAAAAATTCAACTTCAGATTTCAAAAATTCGCATTTATCTATTTGAAATTTCATATTGGCTGTGTGGAGTGTTTTGAATATCATTTCAATGTCCTTGAAATGTGTCTCTTCATCTTTACTAAAAATTATAATGTCGTCTATGTAGACGAAACACCTTTTTCCGATGTGTTCTCGTAATATATCGTCGAGAGCTCTTTGAAACATTGCTGGCGCGTTTTTGAGCCCGAATGGAAGACGAGTGAACTCGTATTTGCCATTATTAATGGAAAAAGCGGTTTTTTCTATATCAGTTTCCTTGAGAGGAATTTGGTGGAATCCTCTTTTTAAGTCCAATATAGAAAATAGTTTACTTTCACCTAATTGAGCTGGGACATCGTTTATATTTGGAATTGGGTAGGCATCTGGTATCGTTACCAAATTTAATTTTTTATAATCTACATTTTTTTCTTCAGACGCGTCCAATTTTTTTGGCACGATCCATACAGGAGAATTGTATGGTGATCGTGAAGGTCTAATTATCCTATCTTGAAGAAGGGTTTGAACTTGCGACTCAACCTCATCTTTTAGTGACATAGGATATGAATAGCTATGAGAAAAGATGGGAGAATCTGTATTTGTTCGAATTTCAGCTACCACTTGGGTGCTATATGTTAACTTTTCATTTGGGTCTGCAAAAAGTGACGCATTTCTAGTCGATAAACTGTTCAGTTTTTCTATTTGATGTGATGTCATGTGGTGGTTTCTCAATATAGTTGAATTAACATTCACAAAAGGAGCTTGTTTCATTTCAACCTTAACATTATCATTTATGATCATATAATTATATTTAGTATAAATTACAGCAGACAAATCTCTTAAAGTATCATTACCGATTATTGCATCAAAAGATGTATGAGAAGGGAGCAAATAAAATTTCATTGGTCTGTCAGGATGAAAAAGTTCTACAAATGTATGATTACTAACTTTAAGTTCTCCTCCAGCGGAGTCTGTGTAAAAATCAGAATTATTCGGTATTGGATATTTTACGTGTCTAGACTGAATATAATTTTTGTTAGATCTGGGGGCTAATCACGTCATTCGACATCGAGAACTTTTGATCGAAATCTAAATTTTTCGGATCACGGGAGTCGATATCGAGTTTTTTTGATCGACAATTTTTTCGATTGGTAAATTGCAATCGTAAAACATTTTTCACTTGTTTTTTACATTGTTTTCGCCATATAGGAATAGTAAATATATTAGTTTTAGTTCGAATTGTTGCTAGTTTGTAGTAAATTTACATATAATGAACATATTTTGAATATGTAGGACAAATGCAACTCCAATAAGAGTTAAACAAAAAATGGTCATAGTCGAGTTCGGCAGCGAGTACCCTAGCTTGCCAAAGAACCATATATAAAGTGAACATGCTAGATCGATATCCAAGAGATTGTGATCAACCAAATACCGTACAATTCTGTGACAACATAACGCTTCTGGACCACCTTATAAGAATAGTGAATTATGAAGGCTTCCACTCGCAAAAAGTTTTAAGACGGCAGACAATTGTAAAGTGATAGAATTGACGTTGACATGCCACCAAAAATTATTTTCCATTGGAACGCCTCCTTCGTCAGCCGAAATCGTCCATTGAGCCTGCAAAAGGTGACTTTATAACAGTGCACACCATTTCAAACCCATGTACTTACACCAATAACAATGTGCACTTTTATTCCTTATTTGTCGCCGAAATATTTTATATTCATATCATCCTCCAATTAGGAAGGAATTCGAAGGAATGTAAAAAGATATAATGCAATACAATTTACTTTGAAACCTCCAAAAACATGTTTTTTTCTACATTCTATTTTGTGACGCTAACTTAATTTTGTCATTTCATTTTGTTCTACTTCGTTTTTTGCTGTTGGCAACGCTTGAGAAATTGCATCAAATTTCGATCGAATCCCGTGATCCAAACTTTTAATCGTATCGACAATTTTTTCGATACGATTATGAATTCGATATCGAATGCCGTGATTAGCCCCCTGGTATCTATCAATATTTTTAATAATTTTGTTCCCTATTTCAATTCGATGTAGGGCAATGAGGAACGTTTATGTCTAAAAAATTTGTATTTGTGCGGTCATGATATTCTTCTTCGTTAGTTTCATTACGGGGAAAGATCGATGGGTCTAAATATTCTTCGAGTGATTGATGGAAGTCTTCATCGGATTTTTGAATTTCTTCTTCATAATCTTGTATCTCGCCAGTATTTATATGATAATTTCTCTGTCTTTTGTTTTGATCTGTAGTATCCTGTGGTGGTCTTCTACCAAAATATATGTCATTGTCCCTTGGTTTGTTTATGTAATTTACATTTCGCGACCTCATTGAGGCGTCTATATCCATTGGTTTAGGACGTGGCACAGGTTTTGGCGCACTTGGTATAGGTGGTGGAGTGTTATTATTATAATTGTTAAGAGCGAAACCCTGACGATTCGAATTGAAATTGATTCCATTTCTTGGATAATTGTTTGGATAACCATTTACCTGATGTAGTAGCCCATATTGGTGGTATCGATATTGATTAGGATAGTAAAATTGAGCCGTAGATTGTGGCATTTGGTATTGGTTATTTTTCCTTACGAAACTATTTGGATTGTTCGATTTCTTTGGATTATCTAATTGGTCTGATCTGGTGTTTTGATTTTCTAGTTTTAGGCAAATTTGCAAGGCTTGGGGCAAATCCTTGGGTTCGCTTATTCCCAGTAAGGTCAGAAGATTTCCTTTCAGACCACGAATAAACGTATCCAATGTCTTGTCTCTGTAGGAAGATGTAAATAAGTTCAAGGAGTCATTACATAGATCCATACACGATATTTTTTCTAAGATCAGAGATAAGTGACTGTAAACTTGCTGGTAAAATTCTATTACGGATTTATTGCCCTGATTCAAAAAACCCATTTGATATTCTAGGGTTCTGAGATCCCTCTTCTCCGCGTAATGGTTTATTAAGCAATTAGAGATTTCTCTCCAATCAAGTGGAGTATTAGAAGACTCCATAATTGCATCTGCTTCTCCTGTAATCTTATTTCTAATTGCATGAATGATACAATAATATTTTGCAGAATTTTTAACAGATTCGTAACAATTCAAAAATCGTTCCACACTCTTCCGCCAGGACCCAAATTGTCCCGGTTGTCCGAAGAATTCCCTGATACATTTGACTATGTCAGGTATTTTGTCATCGTCTTGGTCCAGTCTCCCTAAATCTATATTTGGTTGATCTACATTGTGTCCTGTCTGAGTGTTATATTGGGCAATAGCTTGCGCCAATTGTGGAATGTATACATTCCTGATCTGTTCTACGATAAAATTCTGTACTTCTATACTGACGTTCCTATTTTGAGAATTGGAAGACGCATCAGAATTCCCAGTGTTCAAGACTGGTGGTCTAATAAGATTGTCGGGATTAGACACCTTTGTACAAGATTTAAAAATTTTGGAAAAAATTATGATCCTTTAACAAAATTCTGTCGATTTCCACAAGAAATAATGAATATTATAAACTCTATTATTTTTAAAATGTTGTTTTCTCAAATAAAGTTATTAATTTAGTATTTGTAAGAAGATACATAAATTCATATAAAAAATTTTTAATTCTATTCATACCATTTCTTAATTCCAAATTTTCTTAAATTATATTATACTTTACAAATATTCCTTTGAATTTAAATATTTGGGAATAACACAATTTTATGTGAATATTTTTTTTATTTCAATAAATTTTGATAATATTCTTTCTCTTTAATATTTTCAATATTCTATTCAATGGATTCTTTTTTCTTTACATTTAAACGAGTCACTTTGATTGTTTTGATTGTTTCTTTAGATTTCTTAGAATTTTTTTCCTTTCTTTATCAATTTTATCTTAAAGACTTTGTTCACTTTTTGTTTTTAAAACATTCCTTTTGAACAAAATTTCATGGTTTTCAATCTCTTTTCACTTTTAGTTCACAGTGTTATCATTATTTTTCCTCTATTTTCCAATTTTTTTATTTCATTTTCTAAACTTTTCATATTTAAATATTTTTCCATTTCTGATTTTTTTTTATATTCATATACATATTTTTTTTTCAATTTTCATCAATATTTCTAACTGTTATGTTAAAAAAATATTTTTTTTTCTTTTTTGTCAATATTCTTTAATCATTTTCTTAATTTGTAAAAAAAATCTTATTTTAGTAACTTTTCGTTTTCAATGTAATTTTGTATGTTTTGTACTTCTTAATTTCGGTATTTATGAGTTTAAGATTATTTTTAAATGATGCCTAACCATACCAATGAGGTTGACCATTTGTGACTTTCAAGACTTACTATGGGCCCAGTTGGTATGTTATTGTTAGGTGAGCTATTTTACTTATAGTTAAATTAATGTCGTGTGGTATTATCTACGCACGTCATTAACATTTTTACGGGGTCCGCTTTTACGCTTTGCTACGGGAACAGCAGGTTTTTTCCTTTTTTGACACCGTTGAGTCGGCTTACAGCGGTCACTTTCTGGTCACTATATTGTGAATGATCGGCTTACTGCGGTCTGCTTACTACGGTAGGACTGTTCCGCGCGGGCCCCATGTTGGGCGTCAATTAAAACAATTTAATGTTTTTAAAAAAAGACAACGCGCGAGCGTTCTTTATTGAATGACATTTAATTAAAAACTGAAATACAAAATGTTTGATAAAAGATGCCTTGTCTGATCTATTTGTGATTCGCACGCTAAAAGTGCGATGTTGGCACTATTGCAGCTGCAACGAGGAGTTGCTCTAGGGTTGCAATATTCCCGGAATTTCAAAGATTCAACATGAGAAACGAAATTTTTAGTTTTGCAACACTTGCATGGGGCATGGGTGAAGCAAATGAAAATGAAATTCTATGAATTTAGGAAAGACAATTAATTATGTTTACGTACAATATATTTCGTATTAACTTATATGATCGCCGTAAAATAAGCCTACACAGAATGAATGCTCGTGTACATGTTTCAGGTCTGTGACAATGTAAAGTGTAGTCCAGAACACATTTTAAGTGACACCACACAAAAATTATACAGGTGTGTACCAGAACAGGCACTAACATGATTGTTAGTTTAAGGTGTGTACAATATTAGATTTTCGAGTTGAAAATCACTTTATTTTCGCGATTACTTTTTCTGAAAAAAATCAAATTCATAAATGAAACAGACATATTCCTGTAATGTCTTGTCGAAATCTAGAGGAACAAGAAATTGCACGTCAGTTGAGTTAATCTATCTGCTTTATATTGAACTGTTTTAATAAAGTAGCCGCGAAAACTTCAAAGCGAACATAGTACTTACCTTTAGTGAGGATCTAAAAAATCAAAAAAAATAATATTTCACAATTATATATAAAATTCCAATATACAGTATGTCAATAAAAATACATTTGTATTTATTTTAATTTTTTTCCTGTTAGAGCCAAAATAAAATTTTACCCATTTTTTACTGTGAAGAACTTTTCACAAAAAGAAAAAAACAAAAGCAATATTTTCTAAAATCCAAATTCGTATATTTGCATCTAGATCGCACTGCAACCGCTTTTTCATGTCATACGTGCTAGGTATTTTATGTCATTCTTTGACAGTTGCTGTTTTAAGAGCTGCCATGTTTATGGGTTGCTATTTCTCCACCTTCTTTTTCAATTAGGCCCATAAATTTTCAATAGGGTTTAGATTGGGGCTCTGTGCTGGTGTATCAATAACCAATACGGACAATAAATCCGTGTAGGTGGTCCAAAACCTAAGATTACCAAATGCGCTGAACGTGTTCTGATTAGAAAACTTAACCAAAATCCGCAAACTTTCACCAAGACACTTGCCAGGGAGTTTGAAGAGTCCGTGATTGCTGTTTCGCATGAAACTGTTCCTCAGACCAAAAATTATGTTGTACTACAACGATGTGTAGGATATGGAAAAGTTGTAATATAATTCCAACTGTAACATCTGGAAAAATATTCGTTATGCATAAATGGGGAACAGTTTCATGCGAAACAGAAATCACGGACTCCTCCTCAAACTCCCTTGCAAGTGTCCTTGAGAAAGTTTGTGGGATAGGATAACGATCCTAAACACAAATCGCATATTGCGCGTATTTGGCCTCTTTATAACTGCCGTAAATTTATTGATACACCAGCACAGAACCCTAATCGTATTGGTCTTATGGTCCTATTTGACGAAGAAGGTGGCTTACAACAACTGTTAAATAATGGAATAAAATAGCTAGCCAGTATGACATGGAAATTGGAGCATTCTATAAAAAAAAACGGTTGCAATACGTTCTAGATGCAAAGGGTGACCATTAGGATTGTCATTCGGGATCGATTTTTATAAATCCCGGGATTCGGGATTTCAAAATATAGAATCTCGAGATTTTCAGGTATTTTCGGGATTCTTTAAATGTAACGCCAAAACCAATTTGGTTTAATTCAATTTAAACAAAAAAAAGCATAAGAGTAAATTAAAAAAAACAAGGCCAACTAAAAATATGAAAATTAGAGAACCAAAAATTATCTTACTTAACAGAACATTTTAAGGATTTTGATTAGATTAGGTATATTTTCGTACACTTGTGTTAATCCTTTTGTAGTAGTAGTAGTAGTAGTAGTAGTTCTTCTTTATTGAATTCATTACAATACATTACATTTTTTGTTATTACAATTTGAAAAATTTAAAAAGTATGCCATAAAGAAGTGCAAAACATATTGTTTGTAACGACAATGCTACATGGTAACGTCTGTCTTTAAATTTAATATATAATATATCTTAGTTATATTCTGATATCAAAAATTTTCTGTATCTTAGAGTGTATTTAAGATAAAGAGCTAATTTATTCCAGTGTTCAACTTCTTGACCATCCAAAATATCAATTACTTCTCTATCTGAAAGCAATGACTTTCCAAAAATGCTAACTCTGTTTTCATTCATTACAGGACAACGTCCAATTAGGTGATTAATGTTCTCCAATTCATTTAGATTACAAAGCTTGCATTTTCTGTCTTCTTCTGTTGCACCAAATTTATTAGCATTTAAGCTTATTACACCGGCTCTGGCCTTTAGTATTATTGAAACGCAGTCTTGTGAATATGTCTCGTTCATATAATATTGTGCTCGGTTGTGATTGAGATGCCGATATATTCTCGATTGGCTAGATTCCTTCTGTTGTAAATATGTGTTATGAGACTGTTCTTTGGTTTTTGCCAGCAAATTTCTACTGAATCGTTTCCATTCATTGTACGTAATATTTTGACCTGGCCATTCAACGCCCATTCTAGCAGCATGTAGTTTTATTTCCTTAACCCAAAATAATTCCCTTTGCAAAAGCAGTTTAGTGAACTTATTTGGAAGTCTACTATCGTTATATAAATATAAAGTTTTTCCGATATATGAAAGATGTAGACCTAATGTGTATTGGTGACCATCGTCTACACCTGTTTCCAACATGAGGGCATAATTTGGAGTATGACTTGGTAGTTCTAATACTTTTTTAAGAAAATATCTCAACAAGGAGTGAACTTCTTCAAATTGACTGAATCCCCACACTTGGGCCGCATAAGATTGTACTGATCTACATACTGCTAAGTAGATATTCCATTTCATCCTCAATTGCACTTCTCTTTTTCCCAAGAAATTCCTCCATGTACAATTTATGGCATTTTTTGATTGATTATTTCTATTTTCGATATGTTGCCTGAAACTCAATTTTGGTGTAAGTATTACTCCTAAGTAGTTATATTTGTTTGTTATTTTAACTTCAGTTCCTTTATATATCCATTTTTCATCTCTGCGGAGTGCTCCACCATTTCGGAAAACCATTATCTCAGACTTTGTTGTATTTACCTCTAAGTTCCACATTTCGCAATACTGCTCTAAATTATTTATCATCATCTGCATAATTTTCACATCATCCGCCAGTATCACTATATCATCTGCATAGAGTAACAATCGTATAGTGTGACCCTCTATTGTTATTCCTCCACCTAGCATTTCATGCAGGTCATTTATGTAAAGTGCGAAGAGCAACGGAGAAAGAAGACACCCTTGTTTAACTCCTGCTTTTGTTTGAAAATATTCTGAAATTTCATCTCCAGTCCACACCGCAGAAATTGTGTTACTATATATATTTTTGATTACCTGCACGAACTTAGATGAGATGCCTATTGCGTGTAATTTGTATATTAGAGCTGATCTGGAAATTTTGTCGAACGCTGCTTTAAAGTCGACGAAGAACGCATAAACTTTTCTTTTTTCTGCTAGCTTGATATTAACTATAGCTGCCAAATTATATATATTATCAGCAGTAGAGTAATTTCGTCGAAATCCAGCCTGGTACTCCAGTAGAACTTGAAACTTCTCAGTCCATTTGCATAATCTATCATTTAGTATTCCCATCATTGTTTTAGCTATACAATTCATAAATGATATCCCCCTATAGTTTTGTGGTTGATTAATATCTCCCTTTTTATGGATAGGGAATATGATTGTTTTGCAAAAAGCTTCTTCAATAGATCCTCCATTTAGGATACAATTATAAGATTTAACTAATAACTCATGAAATAAATCTGAAGCATTTGCAATATATTCGTAAGGGATTCGATCCTCTCCTGGCGCTTTATTTGCTTTCACATTATCCAGTACTTTTCTCAATTCCCTCACCGTAATTGGTGCGTCCAAATCTTCATCTATGTTTAACATAGGTGCATATAATATTGGTTCAACAATTCGGCTAGGGTTTAACAGGTTTTCAAAATAGGATTTGAACTCGACTGCATCAATATGACTGCTTATTTTGAAGCTTTGTCCACGAAGTTCACGAGCAAGTTTCCACCAGCTTTTACTATCATTAATGAAATTTAGTCTCACAATCAGTCCGTTATAGTAGCTCGTTTTGGCCCTTCTACATGCATCTTTATATTCACTCAAAGCGTTCAGGTAATTTGTTTTATCCTGTGGATAGTTCGACCTACGGAAGTTTTTGAGTAAATCAAAGCTTTTATTTCGTGCTTTGTTACAGTTTCCATTGTACCATGGTTGCTTAGCCTGGAAGTCGACTGCATGAGGTTGCGTTGTGGTTGCGGATCGTTTGATAATTTTGCTGAGATCAGCTATTTTCGGTTCTGAATTGTCGCTCAAAATTTCATGTAGAGCTCGGTCTAATCTTAATTTGTATCTTTGCTTCATGGAATCTCGCCAAAAGAGTTTTGGTAAAAGGTTTAACTTCTTTGTGTGTCCTTCTGTTACCAGAGTTAACTTCAACAAAATTGGCAAATGGTCTGACCAGGATTTCAAATCGACCTGAAATGATTGTACATAAGGCAATAAGTCCTGTGAGATAGTGCAAATGTCATTTACAGAGTTTCCGATCGAGCTTATATATGTGAACTCTCCATCTACATCACCTCTAGTCACTCCGTTTAATATGAACAAATTATGGTTTGAACACAGTTCTATTAGTTTCTTGCCTTTTGCATTTAAAATTTTATCTTTAGAATGCCTAAAACAACAGCCAGCTGAGAACATCTCAAAGTCAATTTCATTAATTTCTTGGTTTATTTCGCCGATCCCATCCTTTTGTACTTCGTTTACTTCGGGGTTTGATGAAATTATATTGTTACTCAAGGTGTTTATTAACTCAATTTGTCAGGTATGAAATCTAAGGCCGTTTTCACTGAATAAAGATTTATTAACAAATAATGCTAAAAAGCAACAAATTTAACAAATTGGAATTATTTTTTCGGGATCCCGAGAAATCCCGGAATTCGGGACTAATCCGTCCCGAAATCCCGACATTTATCTTGGGTGACAGCCCTAGTGGCCATACCAAACACTAAAACAGGTAAAAAATACGAATATTGATTTTAGAAAGTATTTCTTAGTTTTTTTTTTTTCTTTTTGTGAAAAGTGATTCTTGACGGAGTAAAAAATGGGTAAAATTTTATTTTGGCTTTCTCTTTTTTAGGAAATATTTATTTTTTAGTTTCCAACATTGATGTAGCTACATATAAGCATAATAAAACAAGAAAAAATAATTTAAAGGAAATACAAATGTGTTTTTTTTTGTTGAATACGAAGTTAAAAATATCAATTTATTTAAGTTGTGAAAGGTCATTCTTGACATACTGCATATGCGTTTACTTGTTATTTTTTTTTTTTTTCTTTATGGAAAAGTGTGCAAGTAATACTTTTTAGAAATTATCAACGGTAACACTTATCAACAGGAACGTCAACTGAAGGCCTGTTTTCTTTTAGCAATGGATGCGACCGTGATAGAATAAGAGAGGTAGTCTCTGTTCTACAAAAACATTTATTTTCTATTCTCTAAATGTCAAGTTGAATGTTATCAAACACAAGTTCTTACTCCAACAAGTGGTTTCTCAAACAATGAAGAAGACTTTTTTGTTCATGTTTTTCAAGTTTATTACCTACACGTAGAGAAGAAACATTATTGTCACAATCATATTCGAAGAGCAAAATAATATGATAGCAGCTATTTTTGCGGCGACCATGTAACATTTTAACCTGCAACCATGTTGGCTCAGTGAACATGGTTCTAAGAAAAATACAATTGTCCTCATCTAAAATGTTATTATATTGATAAAAAGAATTTTGTTTCCATTAAAAGACAATGGTCACGATCTAAAATGTTATGTTATTCGTCAAAAATGTTTTTCTTCTAGTTAAAAGAACATGGTCACAACCTAAAATGTTTTGATTTTTATGAAAAAACTTTTTTCGTCGTCGAAAAAAGGACGCCACTTTAGAAAAGAAAACACAAAATCAACTTTATTTATTTGTTTTTATTTATTTATAAACTAATTCATTGTTTATTTGTATTTATAATGTCGTGCAAGCAAACATCACATATTTTTACACACTCTAGTTTGGTTCAATTTCAACAATAAGAAATCATTCCATATTTACTTCGTGCCCATCAAATGTACAAACACAGACATCATATAACAGCAAATAAAAATAAATTATACCATATGTCAAAATGCAGAACAAAAACCAGGTACATTTGTTTCAATTACACTTTCCTTTTTTATATTCACATAAAACCACGTGCCATTTCTGAATAAATAATTAACACAAAACACAATAATTCCGTATTCTCCGTCCATTCCAAGAAACAATCAACACACGACTGACGCGCAAAATGAAAATCGTGTGTACCTGCTCAATGTTTTTATAAAATTCTTGTCGCTGCAAAAAAATTAAATGGTCACGAAAACAATGTACATGGTCTTTATGGCCATGTAATGGTTGTAGACATGTCTATACGTAAACTATAAAAATACTTTTTCTCTGCAAAAAATCCAAAAAAATTAATGGTCGAAAGTTTTTTTCACAAAGACAAAATACATGGTTTTCGCGACAATTACATACTCTAAATAAGCATTAAATGGATGCGGCAACCATAGGTTAGGTGGCAGCCCGATGTATCAGGCTCACTTAGACTATTCAGTCCATTATGACTTTGGTGAATTTCTCTCTTATCACTGAGTGCTGCCCGATTCCATGTTAAGCTCAATGACAAGGGACCTCCTTTTTATAGCCGAGTCCGAACGGCGTTCCACATTGGAGTGAAACCACTTAGAGAAGCTTTGAAACCCTCAGAAATGTCACCGGTATTACTGAGGTGGGACAATCCACCATGCGGCAACCATGTCCAAACATGTTTTTTCTGTGCGTGTAGCAACGCATATTACTTGTTAGTGTTTATTTATGTTATGTTTTTCAAGTATGCTACAAATGTCTCAACCGTGATAAAACAAAGAAGTAGTGTCCATAGACCAATTAAAATAGAGACATACCTTGATAATTCAGCATGGTTTTGTTTATTTGCAGTGCGCAGTCAAGTGACTCAATTTCTTTTTGGAAAACGAGAATTGCCGTACAAATATGTCAATTTGCATTAAAAAGGTGTGGATGTACAGAAATTTATATGCTTTTACAATATTTGGTATTCCATGAAAAGAACAAAGGAAAGGAAACAAATTAAATTCAAATTAAAAAATTACTCATTTGCAGACGAAAAATTGCATCTACACCCAGAGAAGGAATATGATCACCTCAAACATGTTTTAAGAGTAAAATGTTATTTTGGGTGGTGACCATGTAACATGGTTTTCGCAACCATGTTATTTTCTCGGAAATCATGTATCTGATTTCGGCAAGCAGGTTATATTTGACGAGAAAACAAAATTTTAGTGACAAACATGTTACATGGTCACCATATAAAAATAACATTTTGCTCTTGAAACATGTTTGAGGTGATCATATTCCTTCTCTGCGTGTACGGTGTGCAGACAAACTACAACGATGTGAATGGACTTGAGACATCTATATATTTATTGGTCTATGTGTTGCATATAGATGTCCTGGATAAGCGAGTACTCTGTTTTCTTTAGATCCGTCGCGGTTTAGGGTCCCCGCCAACATTTTTTGAATTTTACGGTACTTCTGAGAGTCCCCACCACGTCCAAAACAGTCCTATACAATATCCAAAACTCGTCGCGAAAGTGCCGTTAATGTTGAGAAGTTGTTCCACACCAAGTTACTTTGAGTGCATCGCTACATCAGTTTCAAATTTGATGTTCATACCACCAAGAACATATTTCCGCCAAATGTTAGGAAAGCTGATTGGAATAGGTATAGGGAATCGTTCGATATGATGATACCGGAAATACCACAGACAAATATGAGCACTGTACAAGATATAGAAAACTCAGTGAAGCGGATTACTAAGGCCTTCAACATCTCACTGAAATCTATATGCCCTAGAGGGAAGCCAAGGGGGAAAATCGGCCGCCATGGTGGTCTACGGAGTTAAGTAATATGAGGAAATCCTGCAGGAAGCTCTTTAACAAAGCAAAGTCCACCATAGCTCCGGAGGATTGGGACGCTTACAAGAAGAATCTGCCTGTCAGCATTTCAAAGTTCCATTTCATCCTCATTGCTACTACAAACTCGTAAGTGACACTACAACAATCGCGAAACTATGTTGGGTGAAACGTATGAAAAAGTAGGAAATATACATGAAAGTATTTTGCCATCACTATTGTTACAAGATCCATTTTATATTTTGTGAAACACCAAGCGCAACTAACTTATTCAAGGCATATTAATATGCCTTGTAGCTTATTATAATTTATTTAAATAAAATCGAAATGATGTGCTGAAAACATAGTTATTTCGCTTAAAATTGTGAAAGGTATATTGGTGAACTTCCAAATGGAATAAAGTGATAGTTTTCCATATATTTTTCCAAACACGCTGCTTCCATCGAGAATATACTATATAATATAACCTGTAACTAAACATCATTCTTTTATTAATGCAAAATATTATGTTAAATGTGTTGTGATAGACGTATAAATGTAATATTTATAAAAATTTATAAATGTTTAATGAAATTAAAAAACATCTAAATAATCGTGTTGTTTTTGACCACAATGATTCTTTTACAACCATCTTAAAAATCACTTTTTCTGATAGTTGGAAGGGTCTCTTATTGGCGCCGTTCTAAATTTATCTAAAAAGGCACATAATAATTGCACTCATGCGATACTTTTTTGTAGTAACTTGGCGTGGTATAACTTCTCAATAGTGACGGCACTTTTACGAGGAGTTTTGGATATCGTATACGACCGTTTTCGACGTGGATGGGATTCTCAGAAGCGCCGTCAAATTCACAAATTCAAAAAATGTTGGCAGGGTAAGAGGATACAATCGAGAACAGAGAAAGGCTCAGCATAACTTTTGGAATGATTATTACAGCAATATTGAGAATACGTCTGAGGCTTCCAGACTACGGAAGGTACTAGCATCCATTAACTCCGCTCCAGGTTTCATTAAAACACCTGAGAGCAATTAGACACACATTTTCCTGGAAATCAGACGGTTGAACAATGTCCTGGCGGTGCCACAGCGGTCACTTCCTATCGAGGATATCTTATCGGAATCTAGAATAAAATGGTCGTAAAATAGTTTTGGACCATTCAAATCCGCCGGACCAGATGGAATTACTTCGGCGGAGTTACAAGCAGTGACTGACAGAATTATCCCCTGTTGTCGGCGATATATACAGGATGTATCAACTTTGCATATATTCCAGGAAAGTGGAGGGAAACAAAAGTCAATTTCAAACCAAAAGCGGGAAATGCCTCTCACTCGAGTGCGAAGGATTTCCGACCAAACAGCTTATTCATTCCTACTTAAGACTCTGGAGAGGATGATAGATATTTATCTTAGAACTAGCGTCGATTCAAGTTTGGTCTCGAAACGACTGCATGCATACTCGAAGGGCAAGTCTACTGAGACCGCATTGCATGAACTAGTCAGATTTATTGAAAGATCACTATCGTTCAATCAATACACAATCGTGGCGTTTCTAGACATGACTGACTGAATGTTGATCCAGGTATATTTAGGCTGTTAAACGAACTTCTAATGAGGAGACGTATTTCAGTTACACTAGGACAAGCAAAGGTATGTGAACAGAGGCACTCCCCAAGGAGGAGTTCTATCACCTCTTCTTTGGAATGTTGCTATAAACAACCTTCTGGTTTCCCAAAAAAAAGGATAAAAGTGGTGGCATACGCAGATGAAGTCGCTCTAGCAGTCAGGGGAAAATTCCCATCCACAATCAGAGAGAGCCCTTCGGATGACTGAGAAATGGGCGAAAGAGAATGGTCTTGGGCTAAATCATGCAAAGACAGAACTAGTAATGTACTGCAAAGATCGAAAAACTCCCACGGTTAAGCCCATATCCTTAGGGGGTATTGAAGTTCCTTTTGGTGAGTGTGCAAAATTCCTTGTCGTTATTTTAGAAGCTGAACTTTAAGATTAATATTGAGTAAAGGGCGAGAAAAGCCGCGGTAGCGTTGTACTCGTGCAAAAAGGCAATAGGAAAAAAGTGGAGACTAAAACCGAAAATTGTGCATTGGCTATACACGGCGGTGGTTAGACCTATAATGCTATATCGTGTTGTAGTCTGGTGGCCGGCACTTCAGCAGACGACAAGTTTAGACAGCGTATGGCGTGCTTGTGTATCTCAGGCGCATTCAGTAAGACAGGAACAAATTCCCTTAATGACATGCTGCATCTATTGACTTTAGACATTTTGGCTAAACAGTCAACTGAAACAACGGTTGTGCGGTAGTTCGGTCTTCAAAATAATACCATATGTGCCAAACGTAGTGGATTACACTCTGGCGAAACCAGTTCTCGACAAAATGTTTGAAACTCTAACTCCCAACAGTGAGGCGTGGTGCACACAGGTGCCGGGGAATAAACGATATATATATTTCTACACTGATGGCTCCAAATTGGATGGAACTTCGAATAGCGAAAAGATTACCTAATGACTGTAGTGTTTTTTAGGCTGAAATATTAGCAATAAAAGAGGTGTCATATTGGCTGAGAATTAATGTTCCAACAAATGTTGATCTACCTTACATATTCCAGGAGAACTAAAATCTGTTGGTATGCCTATGGCTGCTTGCATGCTCTTATTGCGTTCGACGGGAGAATTGCAAGGGTTGTAACGACGCCAAGCAAATATGGCCCCATTTAAACTTAAACCGCACACTAGATATGCTAGTGTTCTCAAGACGTCAGATATCACTCCTGATATCTGCTATAACGGGTCGCTGCCTGATAGGCGATTTTGCAAAAACTATTGGCGCGAAGTATAATGATCACTGTATGAGCTGTCATGAAAGGAATCGATTAAACACCTCTTTTGTGACTGTGCTGTATTTTGTGTAAGGCATAAGCGAATTTTAGTGGCATATAGCTTTAGATTACTGGCGGACCTGGAAAACGTTGATCTAAGCAGTCTGCTAATGTTTTTGGAACAATCTGGTTGGTTCAACAGAACAAATAATCGAGAAGGTTCAGCGGTTAAAACTAGAAGTGCCCATAAGTAATAGGTACTTTTAGTTAATGTGGCATCACAATGGACCGAATAGTCTAAGTGAGCCTGAAATTTAATCGGGCTGCCACTTTAGCCTAACCTAACTATGGGTGTAATTATTAGGATAAATTTAGAACGTAACCAATAATAGTCCCTTCAAACAAAGTGGATTTTAACCCATTAACACCCAAATTGAAACTGCTGGACAAAAAATGGTATTATGGGTTTTAATTAACTCAGTAGTGACTAAATAAAAAGATTTAAATAAAAAATCTGACACTTCATAGAAAAATAGGATGTCCCCACGTGGGGACATTGGGCGGATTAAGTATGAAATTTCCATTACCTGATAGTACAATTTTTAACTATTTATTACAATAAACTCTACAGTTTTATCTGCACACAATGGAGATATTATATGCGAAGAATTATAGATTTGACACATAAAACTATTGAAAGTATTTTGCGAAAGTTATCCGAATAATAACAAGAATATAACGCACTGAATATGTTTATCAAAAACGACCGAGTGTCTTTGTTTATTGCATCGAATGCATTATAAAGCTGTCATACATGTATTTAAAATTACGAAAATAAGGGGTAGCTCATAGTTGTTTGACTTTAAACAGGTGTGCTCATATGGGGACAGAGTGCGGTAATGGGTTAAGATAGTTTAACCCTGGAAAGTCATCCTTATTTTTTGTACACAAACGTCATCCTTCGTCATTTTGACTACGGCTTATTTCAAGACGCTATAATTTACATCGTAAGCAAAAATGACAACCAAAATTGAGTTTATTTTCTTATTCAATTTGTTTTTAATTAGTATAAAACAAAAACTCATAAAATTGTTGAATTAGTATTACTTAAATTTATCATTTCCTAATCGACTAAAATGCATTTTAAATCGAAAATGAAATTACGCGTCGTCATTTTGACGAAGGATGACTGTCCAGGGTTAAAAGAATAATTGTGGTCAAGTCAACACGATTGCCACGCCAGCATTTCAAAGTTCCATTTCATCCTCATCGCTACAAGAGACTCGTAAGTGACAATCGCCAACTGTGATGGGTGAAACGTATTTACATGAAAGTATTTTGCCATAACTATTGTCACAAACGCCACTTTATATTTTGTGAAACACCAAGCGCAACTAGATTATTATAAATTATTTAAATAAAAACGAAAATAAAGTGCTGGAAACATAGTTATTACGTTTAAAATTGTGAAAGGTATATTGGTGAAAAATTTTCGATTTCCAAATGGAATGAAGTGATGGCTTTTCCGATATTTTTCCAGACACGCTGCCTCCATCAATAAACACTGATAAACGTTGGAGCATCAGCCGAATATAGCAGAATTTCAACTTATACGAGGGCGGCTCGGAAACTTCTTAGCTTATCAATGAAAGTTAGTTTAGTTTAGTTTAGTTTAGTTAATTAGTTTTTCAAAAATATTTTTATTTTTCAATATAATCTCCTGAAACTTCAATACAACGCTTTTCTAGCAATTCTATCCCTTGATTAAAATAGTTTTCCTCAAGGTCTTCAAAATAGTGGTTTACAACTGTAATTGCATCTTCATTTGAGGTAAAACGCTTGCCAGCAAGGAGGAACTTTTTTAGATTTGGGAACAAGTAAAAGTCACTGGGAGCTAAATCAGGAGAATAAGGTGGGTGGTCAAGCAACTCGTACTTTAATTCGTTGCAATAGTACTCTGAATTTATTGTTTTACCCTTTTGCAGATAGTCAATCAATAAAATACCTTTGATGTCCAAAAAAAACCTGTGGCATAACCTTACCAGCCGATTGAATTGTTTTTGCCTTCCTCCAGCTTCAGTCCATTTTTTGGATTGTTCTTTTGTCTCTGGAGTATAGCAGTGGATCCATGTCTCATCAACATTTATGAAACGACGCTTAAAATCAATTTTATTATTATTTGAGATGCCCATGATATTAGCAATTTCATGCACTTTTATTCATCGATCATTTAATACCATATCATGCACTTTGGCTACAATTTCTGTTGTTGTTGTTGCTGTCAGTGTCTTTCTGCCAGCATGTCATTTGGAATGTCGAAAAATTTTCACCAATATACTTTTCAAAATTTTAAGCGTAATAACTATGTTTTCAGCACTTAATTTTTGTTTTTATTCAAATAATTTATAAGCAGCTAATTGCGCTTGGTGTTCCATAAAATATTAAAATGGGTCTTGCAAAAAC
This sequence comes from Haematobia irritans, assembly GCF_050003625.1. Taxonomy (NCBI): domain Eukaryota; kingdom Metazoa; phylum Arthropoda; class Insecta; order Diptera; family Muscidae; genus Haematobia; species Haematobia irritans. The sequence continues at coordinate 85,772,461 of NC_134397.1, read as the reverse complement.
AATAATGGCAAAATGCTTTAATGCTTGTCGTTTGTTGTATGTTAGTGCCACTTACGAGTCTACGGTAGAGATGGAGACGAAATCGAACTTTGAAATGCTGGCAGGGTAACATAGACACAACAGTAAAATCTGCTGAAATAGCAAACAGTAAGTTATGAATAGGCTTGCTTTCTTTTAGTACTGGATACCCTAAGCCGTGAAGGACTAAAAGATACTCCTTTATACAGGTCATGTCCAAAAATGTGCTTAAAGTGTAAAGAAAAGTTGCTATTACAGTTTTTACATTGAATCCGCCCGTTTTTTTATTTTTGGCTCCTGCACAATCCCAATAGCTGATATTAAAAGTTAAGGGGTTCATAAAGGCCCAATTCTGAATAACAAGTTCGTGGGAATTTTTCCCTATTCCATTCATTTCTCTGTAATTTCAAGTCAAAAACCTCAAATAAAAAAGAAAAAAATGAAAGAGTCGTGCCATGCTCCAGAATGGGATGCATCCACGTACCGAATCCTTATCTCATGGTCACAGATCTGTACATATATTAAAAATTCTTGCATATTTAGAAAATAAAATAAAAGCTTTACATTTAAATTATAGTACTCCTTCCAGTTATAATATAGGTACAATAAACGGACATGCGTCCCGTCAACATGAAATTTTCTTTTTTCCTCTTCCGTTTTGATGAAATATATGAACTTTGGACATATGCGTTCTTCAAATATGTTTATGACTTCTTTAACCCTTTAAGCCTAGTACTAAGATCACATTTTCGCACGAAAAAAACGTGCGTGCATGCTTGTTATTTTTCCGTTAAGCCAAGAAGAGTTTAGACATTTTTTGGATTAATAATAGTAATGAGTATCCATACAATCCCCACATTGTTTTGGTTGATCATTTTTCTTACCCTAGACGATGAATGGGACACATATATCCCATTAGTGTCGGTACTTTTTTGGAAAAAACTAGGAAGCCGAATTAGTTCATTTAAACCGTTATCGATAGAGGATGAGTTGATACACATTAAACCAAAAATATAGCCACCTCAGACAACCAATACTTGAAATATAAAAAAAAAAATTGTGAAAAAATTCCAGATTTTTCATGTTTATAATTTTTCCACACACAAAGTATGCACAAATACCCCAACATAAATTTACAACTTCATAGCTACATGTGTTCTGCGTCGATAGAATCTATTTTTTTGAAAATTGGTTGATGAATGAAGATTTTACAACGGAAATACGAAATGGGGCATATATGTCCCATTCGTCGTGAGCCACCGTGGTGCAATGGTTAGCATGCCCGCCATGAATACACAAGGTCGTGGGTTCGATTCCTGCTTCGACCGAACACCAAAAAATTTTTCAGCGGTGGATTATCCCACCTCAGTAATGCTAGTGACATTTCTTAGGGTTTCAAAGCTTATCTAAGTGGTTTCACTGCAATGTGGAACGCCGTTCGGACTCGGCTATAAAAAGGAGGTCCCTTGTCATTGAGCTTAACATGGAATCGGACAGCACTCAGTGATAAGAGAGAAGTTCACCAATGTGGTATCACAATGGACTGAATAGTCTAAGTGAGCCTGATATATCGGGCTGCCACCTAACTTGACGTAACCTAACCCTATTCGTCGTGAGAGGGTTAAGAACTTTGCACCGGCTGCAGATACGTCTCCATCTTTTCCAATGCCCTTTTTATTAGCCACGTTCGGCAAAGCGCCATTTAATTTTACTAGTGGGGATAATCCCAAAAGATTTGCAACGAACCCTACCATGAACTTAATCAACGTAATAACTCCCATAATAACAATTTTATAGTTTACAAGCCAATTACAAAATAATTTTTATGGAGTGGATTTCCAAATTCTGATTCGGTAAATGAATATGTTGGTATTCCCTAAGAGGTAAAAAATCGTATGGTTCGACCGGTTCAAATCAATTGCAAATAACACCAAGTATTATTTTCTTCTTTAATGACTTATTTTTTGCATTTCTATCGCTACACAGAAAAAAGTAGCTCGTAATTTATAACAAGTTTTGAACTTCAATTAAATTAATCGCACTTCTACCTAGATTGTTCAAATTTCAAGAATTTTATGAAAATCTCGTAATAATTATTATTTTGAACTCTTTTGAAGTTCATGCGACTACTTAAAATTAGTTAAACATTTTACTTAAAGTTGGGTACTATGACATAGTTTGAAATTAAAAATATTTGGTCAGTTTTTCGTGGCAGTAACGACATTTATATTTACACATATTCCAAAATATTTTCATACCAGTCAATTCAATTTTATAGAAACAATTGACTGTTTTTCTTAAATGGTAGTAAAAATGAAAATAGCATACCTCTAGTTATAGTGTCTTGTCGCATTGCATCCCGATCATATACTGACTAAAAACCAACACAACTGAAGTTAAATGTGCATTTACTTTTATCTATTCGTCAAAACGCCATGACTCGTAATATGTTGTTTCGTAAAAAAAAAATCGATCAATTACGCAATCCTTATGTGGACTTATTTTGCTTTGTCAAAAGTATCATACAAGTATTTCGATTTTATTTTACAACATATGATGAGATATGTTGTTTTATCTGTTTGTTTAAAATTCGCGACTTATGTTGTTTGCACGATTCTGTATTTCCGATCTAGGACAGATATAAAAATCTGTAAACACAGAAAGATGCACCTTCAAAAACTATTAACTAAATTGAATTTCAAAACTTATTATAAATTACGAGCTACTTTTTTCTGTTTATATTAAACGTACAATAATTAGGGTTTTTTTCGGGAACTGAATCCCGGGAATTTGATATTTTTTCGCTCCCGTTTGAAGTGCTGGAATTCCCAGGAAATTTTCTTTACAATATTTTATACATAATAGAGGGTTTTATATGGCAAATGACAGATGAAATCTAGTTAAAGTGGACTTTGGAAATGTAATGTGTATGAATATGGTACCAAGTAGTAGTTGCCTTGTGGGACATACATAGCCGTGGGTTCTAGCCCAGATTCTAACGGGCTCCCAATTGTTAAAAAGAAGATTGCACTTCTAAATTTATGATTGTCATATTTCCGTAAACCAACATTGCAGTCTATCGCAATCGTAGACTGAGTAAACCTTTATAAACAACAGGATATTTTACCTTTTTTTATCTCACGTTTGAAATTGTATAATTTCAAAAGTTCATAATTTTTGCAAGTATTTTGTTATGAAATATGTAAATTCCAACCTTTATTGAGATAGTTACTTTAATTTCAAATTTATACCTCGTACACATTAGGCTCGAAATCTATTAAAAGTGGATTTTAAATCCCTTATTTATAAGGCAAATGACAGTTGAAATCTAGTTAAAGTGGATTTTGGAAGTGTAATGTGAGTGAGGTATTACATGATAGTGTTTCCCTTTTGGGAATTTTGACCGAATATAGTGACCCCGTTTTTCGATGATGAAATAGAAATAAGTATCTTTCATTTCCAACCAATTTTTTAATGTTCCAAAAAATCCCACTTTATTAATAGTGTTCTTCCGAAAACTATACCGAAAGAGATTGTCTTTTAAACATTGTAAAATTTGTTTATTACAAAATATTTCGTATATTTAGATATATGGCTGATGTAAGAGATCAACATAATATATATTGTAAGTTGTCCAGACAGCGCCGTATAACCGTAGCTTTAGGCGATTTCTAATTTATTCAAATGTCTAAACATATGCCACATCAAAGCAGGCTTCCCTTTGACCGACATCCTGGGAAATTCGAAAAAACCCCCTTTACCGGGAATGGCAAAATCCGGGAAAAAGAAAACCCTAACAATAATTGAATCTAGGGAATATCGTTTAGTTCATTGCATAATTTCGGAAGAGAACAATGTTCACAAATCATCTGTGTCCCTAGTCATATATAGTGGAAACATCAAAACTGTGCACAGAGGTAGCAGAAGTCTTAAGACTACGCCACAAGAAAATGGTATATTTAAAAGAATTATACAACAATTCCCTCAAATATTATATAAAGAAATCTAAAGTTAACTTAATCTGGATGTGCAAGAGATTTAGAAGTCAGACTTCGTGCATATAAAAATGTTAGTAAAGCACTTATTTCCAAGAAAAATAGATTAGCGCGCCTTCAATTATATCATTAACCAAGAACATGTACAGAAGTCATCAAACGGTATAGCTATATCAACTATTAACATTTATCGTTAAAAGTAACAAACAGTTTGTTTAAATATATGAGACACTTAAGGCCGAAACACAATGAAAAAAGCAGGCGTATGCTTTAGCTTTTTTCTTTGCTTTAAACCGGCTTTATTTTTTCCAACAACACGCCTCATAAACATAAACAAATTTATATTTTCAATTACAATAGTATTTACATTTATTTACAGAGTAAAATCCCAATTTAGTTTCCTTATGCTGTAAAATATTGTTACGTTTTTATATTTAGGCGTTTTTAATTACCCGACAATTAAAACACAGTTCTTTTAAATAACGACAATCAACAATTTATTTACTATGACTTCACACTTTACAATTCGTTCACACTGAAGTTATTCGTTTGACGCTTAATTAAGACTCAGTGTTGCCAATTTGGTGCTTTTAGCACCAAATTTAGTGCTTTTTGATTTCTAAAAAGCACCAAATTGCCTTTTTGGTGCCTTTTCAAAAAAAGCACCAACTTGGTGCTTTCTGGCATTTTCATTTAGTGCTTTTGGTGCTTTTTTATTTTGAACAGTATTAAGTTTAATTGATACAAAAATTTTGATTAGACTTTCAAGAGCCGAAGAAACTCAAATTTATTGCCAAATATAGAATTTGATTGTTATGAAGTTGGTATTGATTATTTTTTAATTAATATTGTTATTTAGGGTATTCTGTAGGAAAGTCGAACGATGAGTGCCGAATTTTTTAATTTGGTAAAGATGTCATTAAAAACGTTGTATTAAATTCACAAAAGCACGCAGAATTGGAATAAGCAATAGACTTCTTCCATATATTAATATTTTGAAAGTTGAAAAACATGACTGATCAAAATGAATAGCGGTTCATAATGGTGAGTACTAAGTTCGAGTTTTGCCGCTAAAGTGAAAACTATATCAGTAAAAACGGTATAAAATTATGCATATTTGCTGCAAATTTTATTATAATGGGGAATAGCCACAAAGTTTGTATTCCTTAAAATGAATTATTAAAGAAAAGTAATTGTTGAAAAATGACTATTTTAGCAGCTAAACTCGATCTTAATACCCACCTTAACTTCTTAAAATTCAATTCATAATTCATCTTCGGAACTTTTTTTTTTTTTTTTTTTTTTTAGTAGAGCATTTAATTTTCGATTTTGTGGTGGAAGGTGGTATGTTAGAATTTATAAAATATTTTTGGTGCTTTTTGGCCTTGGGGAGTTGGCAACACTGTTAAGACTGACTCGTTAGCAGCATGCGAGCGCTTTTATATATGACGGTGTTGCAATACGAGAACATTCTGGTAGCACTACAATATTCTGGCAACGCCAGAACATTCTTAGACAATCCTAGAAGGATTTACGACTATTAAGTTATTCATCTGGTGGCTGCCAAACACATACACACTCACATAGATATATGCTCGCATTACTACAAAAACAACAATAATGACAATAGACAATGAGATGAAATGAGAATGCAAAATAACAAAGCAAAGGGGTTGTTATTCTATGAGAGAGTAAGAACTAACATTTCGATAAGCAAACAAAAGAACATAAAAGAAATTCAGGAAAATACTAGAAAATGAATAGATGATTCCAACAAGTGATAGCGAAATTTTATCGTTACAATTTGAAATTTTAAATTAACGGAAACTAATTTAAATAAACTTATATCTATAATTATCAAATTCGTAACACTGCCTCCCGCTTAAGCCTGTTCGTCCCGAACAGGCACAGAACCTGTTCCGTAAGGAGCCAATCGTTCCAGATGTACAACTTTCATCTTTGATCTAGGGCTGTCCTTCTGAATCCGGTATACAACATCATTGATCTTCTTGATGACTTTGTATGGGCCATCCCACTGTGTTTGCAGTTTAGGACACAATCCTTTCTTTCGTTGCGGGTTAAATAGCAGAACCAATTCTTCTTCTTTGAAGCCCTCAGTATTTACAGCACGATCGTATCTCGCCTTCATTCTGTTGCTGACCATTTTTATTTTGTTTCGCACTGATTCGTAAACTTCACCGAAAGTGTTTGGGATGTCGTTTCTGTTTTCTTCCATGGCGAGCTCATTAGGTTTAGCACCGAATATCAGATATCCAGGCAACTTCAACTCAGTTCCGAATAGAATATTGGCCGGTGTTCGAGAGGTGGAATCATGAATGGCAGATCTATACGACAGCAAAAACTTTGGTATATGCTCGTCCCAGTCCCTCTGGCCGTTGTCCACTACTTTTCGAAGATGTTCTTCCAGAGTGCGATTAAACCTTTCTACCATGCCATCGGATTGCGGATGTAATTTTGTAGTCCTCGTTTTCTTGATACCAAGGGATTCACACATCTCTTTGAATATGGCCGATTCAAAATTTCTTCCCCGGTCTGAGTGAATCTCGGACGGCACACCGTAGCGACATATCCAGTTTTTGTTGACAACATCCACAATCGTTTTTGCCTCTTTGGAATTGCATACACCTCCGGCCATTTGCTGAAGTAATCCATGACCACAAGGACATAACGGTTTCCAGAATCACTTACTGGGAAAGGGCCTGCAACGTCCATTGCTATTCTTTCAAACGGGGCTCCTGGTCTATATTCTTGTATAGGACCTCGACTTTTCCTTGTTGGACCTTTCGCCTTCATGCACTTCTCGCAATTGGCTACCCATTCAGCAATTGATTTCTGGCATCCAACCCAGAAGAATCGTTGCTTCACTTTCTCGGCAGTTTTGGTTATTCCCAGATGACCTCCACTGGGACCATTATGGAACTCCACCAAAACGTCTCTTATTTTGGAATCTGGAACGATGATCAAATTTCGGCTGCTCTTGCCATCTTCGCTTTCCCATTTACGTTGCAGGGATCCATTGACTAGAACTAAACTATCCCATTGAGCCCAGTATGCTTTCATAAGTGGACTTTCGGCTGCGATGTCCTTCTTGCTGGGTTTCTTATTTTCTTGTTTTGCCGAAATAATTTTTCTCAGAATGGGATCTTTACGTTGCTCTGTTGACCAGTCTGTGCCAGATTCGATGTGTAACTGCCTGACATTTACAACTGTCTCCTTTGGTTCAGCTTTCGAGTAGCGTCTGTTTTCTACATTGCAATGTCGTCGTGTCAAGGCTTGATCAATAACTTGTTTGCCACCTTTTCTATTATCCGCAAAATTTGAATTTGAGTCGCTTGGGTTTGTGGTCGCCTTCTTCTGATTATTGTTTAATGGAGATGGCGAGATTGAGCCCGACGTTTTACGCCACGCTTTACATTCCCGGGAAAGATGTCCAGCCTTATCACAGTTATAGCATTTTATTCTAGATTTATTTGCCTGCTGCTTCATTTCTTGCATTATCTGCTTTAGAGCCTCTTTTACCAATTCAATGACCGATTTCGATTCTTCACACTCGGTCTCTACTCTGCGTACTTTGTGAATTTGAGTCCGTGCCAGCAATCTCGCAGTCTCTTGTACAAGTGCAAATGTTACTGTTTTTGTGAATGTAGCTTTTTGTGCGGCATTTGTTGCACATTTTATCTCAGGGTCTCGAATGCCATTCACAAAAGTCTCAATCTTGATGCGGTCCACAAGTGGGTGAGTCTCTCCTGGGTATGTCAGTAGCACCAACCGCTCAACTTCTGTTGCAAAGTCTTGTAGAGTCTCGTTTGATTTCTGGACTCTACCTCTTAATTCCATTCTAAATATGTCTTGCTTATGTTCTCCACCATACTTGCGTTGTAGTGCAGCTATTACTTCGTTATAGTTATTTCTGGAAGAAGTTGGGATACTTTGTATTACATCGGCAGCATTACCCTTCAATGCCAACAGAAGTTCAATTGCTCTGTCGTTGTCATTCCACATGTTTCTGGATGCCACCGTCTCAAATTGGAATTTGAAAACATCAAATGAAGATGAGCCATCAAAAACAGGAGTTTTGATTTTTGGGCCCTCGATTACGCGCACTGGACCACCTTTCATTTCTAGTTCTGACATTTTTTTCTCAAGGTGTAGAAATTTTTCATCGTGAACCACAAATTTCTTATCCAATTCCACAATTTGACTTTCAATGTGGTCTACGCGTTTCTCCATACCTTCCGAAATTTGTTGTAACTTTTCATTAAGATTTCTAGAATTTTCGTCAAATTTCTCCACCAAAAGAAGAGAATTTTCTTCCATCATTTTTATAGAATTTTCTTGCATTTTTAGAGCGTTTTCTTCCAGCAATTTTCTAGAATTTTCTTCCATTTTTCTAGAATTTTCTTCCATTTTTCTAGAATTTTCTTCCGTCATTTTGCTCAAAACATTGAGCATTGATGTGTAATCCACAACACTCGAAGCCACAGATGGAGTTTCTACGCTGCTTGTATTGACGAGTATTGATTCATCAATTTCTTCCTTATAATCAAACTCATGCGTCGCAATGTCCATATTACGCCGTTCAAACTCTTCCAGTAGACGCTTTTGAAGCTGGGCCTTATTGCCTGTTGTCGGCAGCTCCAGTTTGCTCAATTCCTTTTTTAAATCTTCCACACGAAGCTCATTAAACTTCATTGTAGATTTTTTTTCCGTTATTTCACTTCCGACACCAATTGTTACGTTTTTATATATGACGGTGTTGCAATACGAGAACATTCTGGTAGCACTACAATATTCTGGCAACGCCAGAACATTCTTAGACAATCCTAGAAGGATCTACGACTATTAAGTTATTCATCTGGTGGCTGCCAAACACATACACACTCACATAGATATATGCTCGCATTACTACAAAAACAACAATAATGACAATAGACAATGAGATGAAATGAGAATGCAAAATAACAAAGCAAAGGGGTTGTTATTCTATGAGAGAGTAAGAACTAACATTTCGATAAGCAAACAAAAGAACATAAAAGAAATTCAGGAAAATACTAGAAAATGAATAGATGATTCCAACAAGTGATAGCGAAATTTTATCGTTACAATTTGAAATTTTAAATTAACGGAAACTAATTTAAATAAACTTATATCTATAATTATCAAATTCGTAACAATATTTAATACCGACATTATAAGCAATATCATTGCGTTAAAGCTTAGGTTTTAATATTTTTATTTTCATTATTACGTGGTTGTCAATGTTTTGAACAGTACTGTACATGTATAGGAAAAACACAATTTTATTTTGTCCGTGTACATATATTAATTAAATCGTTACTTTTATTTCTAAACTATTATGTAATATTTGTAAACTTTTTTTTTATTTTTAGGACAACGAATATTCTAATATGGATCGTAATCGAGGCAATGGCTATTGATCGATATGCATTGCAAGATTTTAAGATTATTAGCCAAAACCGGGCGAGCAGTTTCAATAACTTGTGGTGTCTCCGGCAATGACAAGAATCAATATGTAGGATTCTCCATACACATGCATGATAACAAAATGATTATTTACTATGTATGCCCAAACCTTTACTCCCTCATAGGGATTTTTGTATGGGTTTGAAAATCTTATTTTTACTTCAAAATAACGCAATTAAGTATGTACGATGAAAATATGTAGGATATATTATTGAAAAATAACAAAACACAAAACGAAACTAACGATATTTTTACATAATTATTTACTAGTATGTAATTGTAATTCTTATAAGATTTCATGTAATGACGTATTGCCCAACTAATTGACAAGATAATAAAGGTTTGCTGTTAAAGCGATGCCTTGTAGTTGCACTGTTATAAGTAAATAGAAAATCCCTAAATCACTTACATGTACATCTATTCACAGTTCAAATAAATACAATCCACAATATGATTGAACTGACTTCGATATCATTTAATTATGTATATTAATTTCATCTTATATAATTACCAAGAAAAGAAATAAATAAAAATATGTGAAAACAGATTCAATTATTATTATTATAGATACCGTATATCTCTGCGAAGAAATCACTTTATAGGTCATGTATGGGTAAAATTAAAACGGAAGTAGAATTGGAAAAAATCAGGCGTAAGGACATGTTAGTCATTGCGGTACCACACAAATCAAAAATTTATTTCACTGTCACCGTTGAACCCACCAAAAGACGATATGTTCATTTTGTAGTTTTTTAATGCAATTTCATCCATTTTGTTCTATGATTTGGTACTTCAACTGGTGTCCAGATCTATGAACTCTGCGACAAGGGTGGGTGCGTGCAGAGTGATCTGGTGGTGAGTCGGGTAGGTTTAGGTGAGCAAGCGAAAAGGTGACAGGTGGCCCTTGGTTACAGATGGGACACACGTCAGCTACGCTGCTATCAATCACTGATAAGTAGAAATTGAGGCGGCTGTGCTAAAAGCACCCTTGTCTGCCGTGGATGTCTCTTTTCTCCGGTGCTATGGGCGGTGGTCGGACTTCGAGAACAGGATTAACCTTGTAGTTTCTCTCCGCTTCAGCTACTGTATCCTCATGAATCCTGTTCAGACCTGTCTGATATGCTGCCTGATCTAGAGCCTTACTTTTATAACGCTGGATCTCGCGCTCTAGAAGGTGAAGATCAACCCTTGCATTCCTGGGAGGAGGTTGCCTATCCACACGCAGAGAAGGAATATGATCACCCCAAACATGTTTTAAGAGCAAAAGGTTATTTTTGAACGGTGACCATGGGACATTTTTATCGCAAAAATGTTGTTTTTTCGGCAAACATATATATGGTTACCAAAATAAGACATATGCATTTTGAGAAAATAACATGGTTGCTGCAAACATGTTACAATTTCTCCGTCCAAAAATAACATTTTGCTCTCGAAACATGGTTGACGGGATCATATTCCTTCTCTGGGTGCACAAGATGGTGATTTGGAAGACAGATTCGAAAGCAACCCAAGAGGTACTGCTTTGACAACATGTAATTGTGTCGACGCACTGGGATGATCTTGGTCACCGCATAAAGGTGATCCAAGGGTGTACTCCGGAGATATCCTGTTGCAGTTCTAAGGACAGCGTTCTGACAGGTTTGGATGTTATTCCACTGCGTGTCGCTTGTTTGAGGTGTCCACACTGGCGCTGCATAGTTTACACTGACCGGCCAATTGCCTTATAAGTAGTCAACAAGGTTTCTTTGTCCGCACCCCAAGTGATGCCGGCAAGCGACTTGAATACCTTGTTTCTAACGCGGAATTTGTTATAAATTGCAGTGGCATGGGAAGACGACTTAAACAGGCTGTCGAATGTTACCCCGAGTATCTTGGGGTAGTTTACTGTCGGAATTATTTCGCCATCGACTCTAACATTCAACTGCCTACGTACTTCCGCCGTCCATGTAGTGAACAGTGTGGCTGAGGATTTGGTGGCAGATATCCTCAAATTCCTAGCAGTGAAATAACCGGTAAGATCAGCAATGTAGACGTTTAAATGGTCGCATATGTCATCAACAATGGGCCCGGATGTCATGATTGTACAGTCGTCCGTATATGATACAATCTCGACGCCGGCAAGAGGAGGTGGAATCGAGGACAGGTAGAGATTAAACTGTGCCGGAGATATCACCCCACCCTGGGGAACTCCCTGTTTAACTCTACCGGGTTTCGACTTCTTGTCCCTGAATTGCACGTACGACTGGCGTCCGCACATATAATTCAGCACCCAACGCTTCGTTCCTGCCGGTAGGCACTTAAGGCCGACACACAATGAACACGTCGCTTAATTCTTCGCTATATTCTTTGCTTTGAAAAAAGTTGAAGCACACATAATTATATGAGCCTGCACACAATAAATGTAAGCTTGGCGTCAAAGCTTCAAAAAAAGTTTAAAATATTTTAACTTTTTGGGCTTTGGTAGGCTGTTTTGGTTTTGACTTTAAAAACATTTGTTGCTTCCAGGTTTGTAATTGAAAATATAAATTTGTTTATGTTTATGAAGCGAGCTTTGCGCTTTTCTATGTGTGTTGGAAAAAATAAAGCAGCTTTAAAGCAAAGAAAAAAGCTAAAGCATACGCCTGCTTTTTTTCATTGTGTTTCGGCCTTTATTCTCGATGTCCCCGATGTCAAGCGCCACGAGGACCGTCCTTTGACACGGCTTGGGCTGATTAAGTCCATTATTAATATGTGTCGAAATGGCATGCAAGACTGTCGTCGTACGATGTACCTTACGGAATCCATGTTGATGGTGGGCAGCTGGAAAATTCTCCAAAAGGCTGGGGAGGAGTAGTGCCTCAAGTGTCCAAGGCTACTGGCGAGAGAAGGGATATCGGTCTGTACGATTCACCTTTACTCGAATCTTTGCCTGACTTCAGTAGTGGAAACACCCTACCCATCTTCTAGACATCGGGTATAATTAGTGATTCCAAGGACATATTGAGAAGTCTGGTCAGGTACTCATCTCTCAGAATTCCTACATGCTTCTGCATTTACTTTGAAATTCCGTCGGGGCGCAGCGCTTTGGATGGTTTCGCGCTGTTGATGACATTGGTAACTTCGGCTGTGGTGAATTGTGGTGTGTCATCCGCTCGGAGACCACGTATGTGACGAGGGGCTCTCCTTTTCGCTCTGTCTCTCTCGGGACAAACTGTCGGTTGAAGTATTTAGCGAATCTCTTCGGATCAGTCACAGTGCCCGTCGACTTTCTTACTAATCTCTAGATTCAGTTCCCTGATTCTAGGGTCAGCAGGGTAAGCACGACGGCATTCATCACGCTCGTCTGCAAGTCCCGCCGCTTCGGCTGGGAAGCTGGGCCTCACTTGGGCAATTCGACCAGCTGGAATGAAGCGAGCGGCTGCTGCGTTGATGATGTCCCGGAACGCCCTCTGGGCAAAATGAACATGAGAGGGAGACGAGAGCTCACTGAAGCAGCGGTCTGTATATTCTCTGAAGCTTTCCCAATTGGCTTTCTTTTGGTTTCTAAACGTCCGGCGTTCAGAGCTTATGAAATCGGAGGGTCGGTTAATGGTGAGAATTATGGGGTGGTGGTCTGAACCCAAGGAAATGACGGGTTGCCAGGAACTGCCATTTATCAGACCAGGCGATGCTAAAGATAAATCTGGCGAACTGCTGCAGTCACCCATAATTCTCGTGGGGGCCTCTTCGTCCACCGTGCAAAATGTGGAGTCATCTACCTGCTCTGCCAAAGCTATACCTCTCTGGTCATTACCCAGGAGAGAATGCCAAAGTTCGTGGTTGGCATTAAAGTCTCCTAGAACCAATCGGTTATGCCCGCACAACAGTCGCTCAATGTTTGGGCTGTAACCTGGAGCACATCTACCAACCGGCGGTGTATACACATTGTATAGCTCTTTCTCGGCATCCCCAGACTTGACTGCTACCACCGTACATTCCATGTAGGTGTCAATAGTGTCTGGCACAAGCGGGATAGGCCTATACTGCACGGAACGGTATAATATGAAAGCCAGGCCACCACCTCCATTTTTAGTGCGATCCTTACGCAGCACATTGTATCCATCACAATGGCGCAAGCTACATTTTGTTGTAATGCCCGGTGGTATGAAATGCATGTTTTCTACTGGATTTGCTTCATTTCATCATACAAGAACTCATCAAGCAAAAAAGAAAAACAATTGAATGTAGACTCTGCACAATATGTTGGGATTGTAACTGCGAATGTTATGTAGAAAGGATACTTGTTTGAAGGAGATGGCATCCACATGGCTGGAAAGCGTTGATATCATACAATGAGCGATACAATGAACAAATTCAAATGTTGATACATCTTTTGAGTGAGTTGGTCAATAAGACGTCATTGCCCACATACTTATTGGTCGATGATAAATTTTTCAGTGACTTTGATGATAGCAATGAAAAATTAATTGAGAGGAGCTTAAGGGAAAGGACGCGAATGATTAAAGAAATGGAGCAGCAAAATTTTTAAATGAAGGAAAGTATGGATAGTTTTTGTGGCAGTGAATTTAGATGCCACGAGCAGAAGATAACTCAGCAATTACGGATAATTCGAGATAATTTTTTCCGTGGATTTATTGGAAGGTAAGTACTATAATTATGGTCACCAAATAATTCAAACATCTTATGAATTATGGTCGCACTACATTCTCATGATATCGTTGAGCAAATATCAATTTTCTGGAGCCTTTATTTATCTTCTACGATAAAATGATTTGATTCTTCTCTCTAGCTTCTATTATAAACAATGAAGGTGCCAACATCAATACAGTGATTAAAGCGTTTAATTCTATATCATCGACATTACAAGCGAAATTGTCCGTTGCTAATAAACGGCCTAAACTGGGCTAGTGAAAACAAGAATTTCCGATGTTCGAAAAGACTTGGAGCAAGTTGAAAAACAATTCACAGATTTCCTGATGGTTATTAACTCAAGGAAAAATAAACCAAACTTGGTATAGAGAATACGCTGCTACCGAAATATGTTTCAACGCCGCCAATAAAATTGGAAATGCAAGATGGCCATCATGGGCCATCACGTCTGTCATTGATTGATACGAAAACATGAAATAGTAGTAATACTTTCAACAGATTCCTAGGTATAAAGTAATATATTTTAGATTAGGAATAGTGTTATCAAGCACCATACAGTGATGATATACCTTCGGTAATTGTTGCTGGAGCCGAATCGCGATGCACACAAGCCAAACCTGCTATATGTACTGATAATGTCCGAACTACCCCAGTTAGCCGTAAGTCATTATTTTCTGAGAAGGAAGGTGATATTTCCAATACGTCTACAGGAGACACAATGGTTCACCTACCTAATCCAATCGCCGTTTACTCCGTTCAACTCAAATGAGCGGACACGAATTTCACGTCCTTAAATTCAACTATGGGACACAAATTATTTTATTGGTTTCAATAACTCACCTTCTGGTCTGGCATAAAGAAAATGTGTGCATTGAAAAAGGTGCAGGACGCCTCTCTAAACTATACCAATCTAAGTACAAGTCCGTCAGGACGTTTGGAGCCGCTTGTAACTGTTGAGGATTTTGATATACCAAAACTTTAACTGAATGCCATCGTTTATAGATCAACGTATTAACTTGAACGTAAGTAAATTGACTTTATGGATATGCCTAATTTTCTCGCGGCTGTATTTAACTTATCTCATATGCGATCGGCTGCAATCACGGTTGCCAATCGAGCTAAAAATAATCTACCAAAATTTGGAGAAACTAAAAGTTTTTGGTAAAACCAAAAACCTACCAAACAAATAATTATTTTTTTATTTTTATAGAAAATTTTGTCAAAATTTTATTTCTGTAGTAAATTTTGTCAACATTTTATTTTTATAGAAAAGTTTGTCAAAATTTTATTTTTATAGTAAATTTTGTAAAAATTGTATTTTTATAGAAAATTTAGTCAAATCTTTATTTATAAAGAAAATTTTGTCTAAATTTTATTTCTATAAAATATTTTGTCAACATTTTATTTCTATAGAAAATTTGGTACGTTTAGCTGGAGAGGAATATTTTGCAAAATCTACCAAAACATGAAGAATTGTACCAATTTTCCAAACAGTAAAAAGTATATTATTTTTGGTAGAATTCCTCCAACTATGGCAACCGTGGCTGGAATGCCTTTTTTGGCGAGAAATACTGATATCAATTATAAAAGTGGAAATATATCCAGTTACTAAAAATATTGTACTTTTAGAACTCGTATGCCAAGGAAAATTCAAATCAACTATCTGTAGCTGCAGCTCAACTTAATATATCAGAGGCGAATAATGAATACGAAATCACCACAACCATTCTTGATAATACAATGTCGGTGGGGAGACCAGATAAAAATATACAGGATGAAGAAGATGCTCCATTTAACATCAGTGACAATGTTCAAAAACATGTATGTAAATTCTTTGTGTATATGATGCAATTATCACATTTATTTCTAGGCTATAAATGTGGTGTGTTTTTGCCGCGTTGTGATCCTTTAGCGGAATTGCTTTCGTTCATTGAACACTAGTATCAACTTGTATTCTTCGATTGAGTTCTATGGTGGTTTTAGACTTCTTACAAAGTAAATTCAAAAGGAATTACCGCCTCTCGTAAAGATTTCTTCGTACACATTTAACAGGTTGGCTGATAAGTCCCCGGTCTAACAAAAAAAAACACATTTTTTTGACAAAATTCGTTTTTATTATTCAACATAGTTCCCTTCAAGAGCGATACAACGATTATAACGACCTTCCAATTTTTTGATACCATTTTGGTAGTACTCCTTCGGGTTTGCCTCAAAATAGGCCTCAGTTTCGGCGATCACCTCTTCATTGCAGGCAATTTTTTTCCCTGCGAGCATTCTTTTGAGGTCTGAGAACAAGAAAAAGTCGCTGGGGGCCAGATCTTGAGAATACGGTGTGTGGGGAATAAATTCGAAGCCCAATTCATGAATTTTTGCAATCGTTCTCAATGACTTGTGGCACGGTGCGTTGTCTTGGTGGAACAACACTTTTTTCTTTTCATATGGGACCTTTTTGCCGCGATTTCGACCTTCAAACGCTCCAATAACGCCATATAATAGTCACTGTTGATGGTTTTTCCCTTCTCAAGATAATCGATAAAAATTATTCCATGCGCATCCCAAAAAACAGAGGCCATTACTTTGCCAGCGGACATTTGAGTCTTTCCACGCTTCGGAGACGGTTCACCGGTCGCTGTCCACTCAGCCGACTGTCGATTGGACTCAGGAGTGTAGTGATGGACCCATGTTTCATCCATTGTCACATTTTTTCGACGGAAAAACTCGGGTGTATTACGAGTTAACAGCTGCAAACCCCGCTCAGAATCATCAACACGTTGTTGTTTTTGGTCAAATGTGAGCTCGCACCCATTTTGCACAGAGCTTCCGCATATCGAAATATTGATGAATGATATGACCAACACGTTCCTTTGATATCTTTAAGGCCTCTGCTATCTCGATCAACTTCATTTTACGGCCATTCAAAATCATTTTGTGGATTTTTTTGATGTTTTCGTCGGTAACCACCTCTTTCGGGCGTCCACTGCGTTCACCGTCCTCCGTGCTCATTTCACCACGCTTGAATTTTGCATACCAATTATTGTTGATTTCCTTGGGGCAGAGTCCGGAAACTCATAACCAAGTTAAGTTTTTGCTTCCACCGTATTTTTTCTCTTCAGAAATCAGTATTTTACCAAAACACGAAATTCCCTTTTTTCCATTTTTTTCACAATAACAAAAGTTGCTTCACAAAAGACGCTGTATCTCACAAACTTATTGACTTACAGACGTTCAATTTTGACACGGATCGTTTGAAGGTTGGTACTATATAAAAATAATATAAAAATAATATGCATTTAATACCAGCGACGCCATCTATGTGTCAGACCGGGGACTTATCAGCCAACCTGTTATGGTGGGGAAAGTACGGATGTACTTTTTGTTTCACTACATTCCCTGTTAACATTTTAACCACCATTAAGGTGGGTATTAAGTTCGAGATTTTTCGCTATTACTTTTCTTTAATAATCCACTATAAAGAATATAAACTTTGTAAAAGTTGCTTTATAGTATTCCCCATATAACATATAATTTTATATTCTTTTTGTTGATATCTTTCCAATTTTAGCGGCTAAATTCGAACTTACACAGAAAAAAAATCACGAAAAATTGTCCAATTAAAATCTTGAGTTTTAAAAAATTTTAAAATTTAATTGATTCAACAAATTTTTCAATTGAAACAAAAATCAATTACAAAAATTTATGTATCAATTAATTTTTTAATTGGATCAGTTAATTTTTAATTGACTTTCAATTAATTTTTTAACTGATAATATCATTTCTGTGATTGAATACATTTCAATTAAAAAATTAATTGGATCAATTAATTTCGTCATTGAATCAGAAAAAAATTTTACGTGTGCAATACCCACGTTTATACCAAAAATAATCTACGTAAAACATTTATCTTATTTTATTTATTATATTATTATTTTATTTATTTTTATTTTCATGGACTAGTAGAAATGAATAAATTACAATTTAAACGAATTTATTAAAGCTCTGATTAAAGATAATGAGTCACGTTTGTTAAATGAGATTGATAAGAGAATCAGTGACTTTCGATGTGAACTCAAAAACATGAAAGAACGCGTTGAGAAAGTTGAAACACTACATACAAAATTTTATCACCGAAATTTTTCCAATTAAACACTTAATTGAATTTAGAAACGGATTCAATTAACATGTTAATTGATTCAATTAATTATTTAATCAAATCCGAATAAAAACCAATTAAAACATGTAAGTAAAGTAGAAAGTCGGGCGGGGCCGACGATATCATACCCTAAATCTCCCTTACTGAATTAGTAATCATAAGCATTTTTGGGGTTACATTGATATAGGTATGGGAGATAAACCGCAGTTGCATATTTAATAAAATTAAGGGGTACATGTTTATGGGTGCATTGTCTCAATCTGACTATAGGTCATAGTCAGTGTTGCCAGGGAAAATGTTCGGTTTACCCTACAAGGGCAAAAAAGTTCCCTAATTTCCCATACATTCCCAAACAATTTTCCCTACAATATTTTTCGTTAAATTTAAAACATGAAAATGCAACGTATATAACCACGGTTGCCACAGTTTGTAGAATTCTACCAAAATTAGTATTTTTTTTTTGTTAAAATCTCTATAGGAATAACATTTTGGAAAAAGTTTCTGCAAACAAATTTGTTTGAGAAATTTTTCTATAGAAATAAAATTTTGATAATAAATTCTATAGAAATAAAATTTTGAGATTCCATAGAAATAACACTTTGAGAATATTTTTTATAGATATATTTTGAAAAAAAAATTCTATAGAAATACAATTTTTTTAGTTGTTGTATAGTTGATCTTTTAGTAAAGGGTGATTTGTTAAGAGCTTGATAACTTTTTTTTTAAAAAAAACGCATAAAATTTGCAAAATCTCATCGGTTCTTTATTTGAAACGTTAGATTGGTCCATGACATTTACTTTTTGAAGATAATTTCTTTAAATGTTGACCGCGGCTGCGTCTTAGGTGGTCCATTCGGAAAGTCCAATTTTGGGCAACTTTTTCGAGCATTTCGGCCGGAATAGCCCGAATTTCTTCGGAAATGTTGTCTTCCAAAGCTGGAATAGTTGCTGGCTTATTTCTGTAGACTTTAGACTTGACGTAGCCCCACAAAAAATAGTCTAAAGGCGTCAAATCGCATGATCTTGGTGGCCAACTTACCGGTCCATTTCTTGAGATGAATTGTTCTCCGAAGTTTTCCCTCAAAATGGCCATAGAATCGCGAGCTGTGTGGCATGTAGCGCCATCTTGTTGAAACCACATGTCAACCAAGTTCAGTTCTTCCATTTTTGGCAACAAAAAGTTTGTTAGCATCGAACGATAGCGATCGCCATTCACCGTAACGTTGCGTCCAACAGCATCTTTGAAAAAATACGGTCCAATGATTCCACCAGCGTACAAACCACACCAAACAGTGCATTTTTCGGGATGCATGGGCAGTTCTTGAACGGCTTCTGGTTGCTCTTCACTCCAAATGCGGCAATTTTGCTTATTTACGTAGCCATTCAACCAGAAATGAGCCTCATCGCTGAACAAAATTTGTCGATAAAAAAGCGGATTTTCTGCCAACTTTTCTAGGGCCCATTCACTGAAAATTCGACGTTGTGGCTCGTTAGTAAGTCTATTCATGATGAAATGTCAAAGCATACTGAGCATCTTTCTCTTTGACGCCATGTCTGAAATCCCACGTGATCTGTCAAATACTAATGCATGAAAATCCTAACCTCAAAAGAATCACCCTTTAGTTAGTGCTATAGAATATTACATGTAGCCAACTTTGAGTAAGATCGGTTGATAAATAAGGGTGTTATGACCCAAATACGTATATATGGTATATATTTTGATGAAATTTTGCAGACTTAAAGGGTGATGCAGAAGATTATTTTGAGCTAAATTTGACGACGATCGGTTAGTAAAAAAGTGCATCATGACCCCATTTGTCAAAATCGGGCGATACATATATATGGGAGCTATATCTAAATTTGATCCGATTTCTTCAAAATTCAATAGCGTTCGTCCTTGTGCCCAAAAACCTCTCTTACCAAATTCCATCAAAATCTGTTAATAATTGCGACCGGAATCCTGTGAACAACAAATACATGGACAGACGGACGGACGGACACCAAGCGCTAGATCGACTCAGGAGGTGATTCTGAGTCGATCGGTATATATTTTATGGGGTCTAAAACCAATATTTCTGGTAGGCACATTTTTTGGCAGATCAAACTTATTATACCCTGACCACTATGTGGTTTAGGGTATAAAAATGATCGATACTTGTTACGTTTCCAATTAAAATATTAATTGATTCAACCAATTCGGAACCATTTTTCAATTACAAAAGTGATTGAAAATTTTTCCATTTGCAATTACACATGTGATTGATCCAATCACCTTTGTGATTGAAATTGAATAATTTTGAGCGATGGAAAGAGCGAAAAGAGAACAAGAGAATGGATATTTATTCAACAATGTATGATGGAGAGATCGAACGGTTGGGTTTTTGTTGTTCGCGTAAATTGAAAAACATGATTGCGACATTCTGTCTGCTGCGTGGTAAAGGTTTGAAAAAATATATATTTAAATTACCTGTGTTTTGTGGTATTGTAAAAATGGAAAACAATCTACGTTCATTGAAGGTAAGCAATTGTGAAATGTGAATACCGTTTTCTATTGAAGCCTGATTACATTAAACGGACTAAAATAATATATTTTTTATTCATTTCTTTTAGTGAGCAATTTTATTGAATATGATTGCAATCAAAAGGCGGGTATCGTATTGATCTTTTAAAATTGTAATTTTTTTTCACTCCTACTTTTCTTAAAACCAAGTTTGTTGGAAGATTCACCTTGAAGTTTCCTTTTTCAGTTTGAACCCAAGTAGAGAGTAGTATATCTGATATATAAACTATCGTAATGAGCTGAATAATGTAATGGTAAAAAAGTTCTTTCTATGAAAAATATCCGAAAATAATAAAAATATGTATTTTCCATTTATACTTTTTTTTTCTATTTCTAGAATTTGTAAAGTATCATCAATATAATACCAATATGCCAAAGGACTACAACGACAAAAGAAGATTATAAATATGCAACGTGGAACTAAGAATTGAACTTGATATTCTATGCAGGTAATGTTTAACAAAATTAACTTTTAATTGAACAAAATTAAATTCGAATTATTCTGTTTACTTTCAGAAAAACTAATTTAGCTTACAGGCTGCTGATTTATTGGAAATGTAGGCGCATCTAAATATTAGAAGGAACATGCTGGCATCGTTAATATGACAAGGAAGATAATGATTTATACACAGAAAAAAATATCACCAAAATATTTCCAATTAAAAAGTTAATTGAAGTTGAAATTTTGTTCAATTAATAAATTAATTGATACAATTAACTTTTTAATCATGATAGAAACATTAAGTTAATTAAGTCAATGATTGAAAATTTTAAAATTTTTAATTAAAAAATTAATTGATACAATTAACTTTTTAATCAAATTCGGAAGACTAATTCAGTTAAAAAAAAGTGCTGATTTTTTTTAATTTTTAATTAAAAATGTATTTCAAACAACCATTTGTTAATCCAAATAAAAACTCTAAGCCAATTCAGAAAGTAATTAAAAATAGTTACCTTTTTATTTTAATAAAAAAATTGAGTTTTGCAATCAACATCAATTAAAATTTAGATTGAATCAATTAAAAAATTAATTGAAATTTGCTGAAAAAAATCAATTAATTTTTTAATCAAGAATTTTTTCTATGCCCAATTAAAACTGTGATTGATACTATCATTTTCGTGATTGAAGACATTTCAATTAAAAATTTAATTGGATCAATTAATTTGGTGATTGAATCAGAAAAAAAAATTTTTGTGTGTATAGTTTATTTTTTCAATCCTTTAGTTGTTATTGATCATAATTGTATGTCTAAGGGCAAGGCCGTAGCCAGGATTTTAATTCGCGGGGGGGGGGGGGGTGGGGTTCAACTTAAAAAAAAATATTCATATAATCTCATGTGTAGAAAATTTTATTTATGCATAGGTATGTATACAATATTTTTATAATATTAAATTGAGCCGACGGGCTTTTTGGGCAGCAAATAAATCAATTACTTCTTCAGTCGGCACATTTATTCGGCGATGAACCGACATTAATGCCAATCCATCGAGTCTACTCTCGCTAGTCGAATTTCTAAGATACGTCTTTATTCTCTTCATTGTTGAAAATGAAAGTTCGGATGAGTACGTAGTAACTGAAGGGATGGAAAATGCAGTACTATAGTACTTTTTTCAATACTTTTTCACCCCGGTCAGTACCGTAGTACCCCCGCGAATGATTTAGTACCTTTTGTGTAGACATTTGTGAGTCGATATCAGATTTATGGTACAATAGCTTTGACAAAATATTTTAATATTTTGAGAAAGTCTTTATCAACCTTATATGCTAATAGTCTTTTACAAATATGGCAAAACAGACATGTTCATGTGGGAAGAAAATCTCGATTTTGTAAAAGACATAGTCAAAAACAGGATTTTATTGAACTTCAAGAATGTTTTAGTCGAAAAAAGAATGCGATTCTATATTATCGATTTTTTATTTCGGTAGAAAATGTTGTCAAAATTTTATTTCTATATAAAATTTTTGCAAAATTTTATTTTTATAGAAAATTTTGTCAAAATTTTATTTCAATTGAAAATTTTGTACAAATTTTATTTCTATAGGAAATTTTTGCAAAATGTTATTTCTATAGAAAAAATTTTGCAACATTTTTTTTACAGATTTTTTTTGCAAAATTTTATTTCTATAGAAAATTTTGTCAAAATTTTCTTTTCTGTAAAATTTAGTCTCTTGACAATAATTTTCCAGTGAAATTTTTGTTGAAATTTAGTAAAAAGTACCTTTCCGCTCAAAAAATACCTTTTTTGTACTTTCTTAAAAATTGTATTTTCCAAAGCAAAGTGACCAAAATTTTTAAAAGAATATGCACGTTTGGAAATATCTCTTTATTGCACTCTCCAAGTGCTTCCATCGCTGAATTAGGCAGGTTCTTTTCGCAGGTTTTGCGCCATTTCATTTACACATGTGTGTTTGGATGTTTCGTTGTTGTTGCTATGGCCAAACAAAGCGAGTCATGTTCACAAAAAGAACAACAAACACAAATAAAAAGCAGAAAGACATTTTCCAAAAATGAAATTTGTGGTGCGAGAACAAAAACAATTTGTTTTTTTCGACCGTCGTTTGACGGGCTTTTCAACTAGTATTCTATGATTTGTGCAAGTTTTATAGGTAAGCGTTTTTCAAAATAAAACCTCCAGCTTTTCTTCAACATCTTCGATAAGATTTTTCTATGCAGCTAAAAATATATATTTATTTATATAAAAATATTCATTCATTTCGGGGGGGTTTGATCCCCCTCATCCCCCCCCCTGAATACGGCCTTGTCTAAGGGCGTTTTCGTTTTGCAAAAAATATGTTGCCTTGGTGTTACACTACTTTTTCCCTCGTTGTATTTTCGCCCAAATGGTAGGGTCATTCCAAAGTTATTATTAATTCATAACATTTTGAGGGACACAGGAACCAAAATTTATGACAGTGTCCTTCATATGTGGCAATCAATTTCGAGAATGTTGCACCTTTTTTCCCAATCGAAATCGCCATAAGTTATGTTCGAACAAAACACACAAATAACAAAAACAAAATTCTTTAGTCTATAGCATAACATAATTCAGAGAAATAAAATATTGAAGATTTTTTATAAGACGCGCATATTTTTTTATTTCAAATAAAACTAAATAAGATTTTGGGGTAATATATACATTTTTGATTGAAATTTGTTACCAATATCAATTAATATCGTAATTTAATTGAATCAATCAAATAGTTGATTGATTTTTCTCGCGAAATTAATTAAAATTTTAATTGATTCAATTAAAACTGTGATTGAATTTTATGTCAAAAGCCAATCACTTTTTCAATTGATTCAATCAAACAATTAATTGTTTCCGTGACAAAATTCAATTGAATTTTTAATTGGAAATCGTGTTGGTTTTCAATCAAGATGGGCGATTGATACTATCATTTTCGTGATTGAAGACATTTCAATTCAAAAATGATTGAATCCGCGATTTTCGTGATTGAAATCAAATTAATTGATATTGGTAATAAATTTAAATCAATCTATACACCCTAAACAAAATCGCTTCTCTAACATATGTTCCAAAGATATTTTGCAGGAAGCACATATATTATTTGATACTGCCGAAACATTAATATGTATGTTTTATGTGAACATATTATATGTTTGGAAGTATTTTGAGCCCAAAAATATTATATGCTTGGAAGAATTTCCCCCAAAGAAGATATCATTCCCTCACATAGTTTTCACTTCCATAAATTTTTAAGTTCTTGGCACCTTTTTCTGTAACACAAATAATGTTGAAGAAATTATTCAATTTTATAAATTTTTAAAATTTTACCTTTCGTCTGGACGGAGAATCGAACCGAGGACCATACAGTTTGTAAGCCAACACACTATCCACTGGGCTACGTAGCTGTTATAGTCACCAGTAGGCAATTATCGTTATAAGTTACATTTATATAGGATAGTTTGCAGCGCCCACGAGCCCATGCAAACATAACATTATTTAACAGAAACGTACATTTGTTGGCCACGTGGAGCAGTGGTTAGCATGTCTGCCTTGCATGCAAAGGGTCGTGGGTTCAATCCCTGCTTCGACCGATCACCCTTTTTTTCTAATTTACACATTTATATTTATACTATATTAAATTTTTATAATGAAACTTCAAAATGTGGGTTATTAAAGATTCACAGTCAGAAACGGTGCTTGATATAAACTAAATGGACTGAGCTTTTGGATAAAATATTATTTTTTTATTGCAAAAATAACAATTTTGTAACAAAAAACTGTTGTTATAAAAGTTTGAAATTTTGGAAGGAATTCTAACAAAAGAAGAACGTGGAGTCGAGTATAAACATACATAAATAATTTTATAATATACACATAAATTTATTTAGGCGTGAACAGTTTTTTACTAGCCTTTAACACCATTTTAAATGCTTTTAAAACTTATCGTGTTTTGTACTTCATTTAATTTTTACCATTAAGGCCGGTATTAAGTTGGCATTATCGTTCTAAATTGAAATGTTAAAATGTTTTGCTTTTTACTTTGCTTTAATAATTCATTTTAAAGAAAATAAACTTTTTCAATTGTTTTAGCTGCAAAACTCGAACTTAATGCCCGCTTTTATATTTGAAGGTGTCCGTGAACTCCTCTTGGACTACTTATTAATAAAGAGGAACTAAACTTTGTTTTTAAACATTGTACTGTTTAATTTTTCACTATTTCCTCCTTTTTTCATTTTATTGTCCCAACTCTAAAAAGAGTATAGTGCCCTTTCGTTATTTTATGAAGATCCCTTTGTAACTTTTGTATAATTTCCAACTTTTTTTTAATTTCCTTTGCCTGGATGTTTTGACTTACTCCTCGTACGTTCCGATTTCTTTTAACGAACCAAGAAAAAAATTGTGACCATAATGCCAAAATGATAAACAACACACATGTCCACACATACATAAAATGCAGCTCTCAAGGCGAAAACACATGCTGTTTTTCAAATGTCTATTCTCTTGGTTCCGGATGTCTATTTTCTTCACTCCGAATACTCATTCTAATATTCAAATTAAATAATATTTAGACTTAAGCATATCAAATGTTTGGCCTTATCATAAAACAGTCTTCCGAAACAGCATGGTTAGGTTAGGTTAAAGTGGCAGCCCGATTAAGATTCAGGCTCACTTAGACTCAGTCCATTGTGATACCACATTAACTAAAAGTACCTATTACATATGGGCACTTCTAGTTTCAACCGCTGAACCTTCTTGATTATTTTTCTTTGTTGAACCAACCAGATTGTTCCAAAAATATTAGCAGACTGCTTAAGTTAACGTTTTCCAGATCCGCCAGTAATCTGAAGCTATATGCTCCTAAAAGTTGCTTGCGCTTTACACAAAATGCAGGACACTCAAACAAGAGGTGTTTAACTGATTCCTTTTCCTCCGCATCATGACAGCTCATACAATAGTCATTATACTTCGCGCCTATAGTTTTTGCAAAATCGCCTATCAGGCAGCGACCCGTTATAGCAGATATAAGGAGTGATATCTGACGTCTCGAGAACACTAGCATATCTAGTGTGCGGTTTAAGTTTAAATTGGGCCATATTTGCTTGGTGTCGTTACAGCCCTTGCAATTATCCCATCGAACATTTCCCATCATAACAGCCTTCTCAAGCAGCATGAGCTTGCAGGTAGCCAGGGGCATACCAACAGGTTCTAGTTCCCTTGGAATATGTAAGGTAGTCCCTAGCCTTACCAACTGATCCGCTTCGCAGTTCCCCGGTATGTTCCTATGGCCAGGCATTCATAGGGGTTAAGGGTATACAAATCCAAGGGTCCAGTTAATTAATTTTTTTTTTAAGTAAAATGTAAATTACTAAAAAGGGTGGCTTGTTCACAAATGCTATTGCATAATAAAAAATCCTAATTGTTTTTAATGTTTGAAGTTATATAATGGGTACCATTTTACTATTGTCCATTTGACCGCAGTGAATTTATAGTTTTATTCGGATCAGCAGAAAATTTCAGTAAACTACTGACTGCTAAAACAACAACATTTTGTTTGCTGAAAACAGCATACAGCGTTTGCTATTAACAACAGACTTTTTTATATGAGTGTGTGAAAAGTAAGCATGAAAGTGATATCTGGTAATATATATCAATCAACTGACGCATTAACACATGGTATGTAACTCAACCTTTAGCTATTATACAAATATTTGTTGTAAAATATTCTAAACAATGTTAATTTTTAATTTTCCTTACATCGAAAATTGTTAGAAAAATTATTGAGTAGCTATGCATTTCAGAATGAGGAAAATATTGGAGAAATTGTCGCTATTTTCTCAACTTGAATATATCCCCAATCTATTGAAAATATGTTTGAAAAATTGTTGAAATGTAGCATTTTTCAAATGTTCCTCAATTTACATGGATTAAACATTGTCTTGTCTATTACTATGTTCACACTATACTTGAAATCTCACTTTTCGTTTATTAATACATGTATGTGGGGATTAATCATACATGTACAGCACCCGAATATTGAATAATTCGCTTTACAGACTATCAGTTATTCCGGACGGAATGTCGGTGTTTGTAAAGAATCTTACAGTGTGTCGGATCGATACGACTTGTCGGCGATGACTAAATAATCGGTAAATGTGTTATCGATCCCATAAACATGCAGCAGTATCGATTATGCCTTCGGACTTAACTCATATTGTTCACAATATATGGGATATGTTCGACACAACCACTGTCATCCGGAATAACTGATAGTCTGTAAAGCGCAATCTTATGCAGCATCATCTCTTTTGCTTACTTCGCTCGTTGCAGATTTTATAGTAGGCAAAATAGAACTAAAAACATTGATAACACTTTTATGGGAAGATTATCCCAAAGCTATTATTAAATACGTTCACACTATGCTCGTAACCTTGCTTATGCGTCCTCCAGAGGGTTGACCACACTGTAAGATTCTTTACAAACACAGAAATTCCGTCCGGAAACAACTTATAATCTGGACGACGCATAAGCAAGATTACGAGCATAATGTGAACGTATTTAATAATAGCTAGTTTTTGGACAATCTCCCCATAAAAGTGTTACCAATATTTTTAGTTCCATTTTGCCTACTTAAAAGCTGCAACGATCGAAGTAAGCAAAATAGATGATGCTGCATAAGATTGCGCCTTATTCAATATTCGGGTGCTGTACATGTATGATTAATCCCCACATACATGTATTAATAAACCAAGTCGGCGACTCATTGTTATTTTAAGGTGATGGTAAAATGAGTTAGTTTCATCTAGCTTTAGCTTTCGTACGTACGGGAAGTTTTCCAATTGATCATTATTACGTGAACGAAGTTGTAACTAGCAAGTTGTAAACATTTTAAGAGAAATAATCATGAACGAAGACAAGATGTGGAAAAGTTTTTATGACAAACTGGAAGAAAGGAAAATGAATCCACCGACAGAACATGAATACACGTAAGTATCGCTCCTATCCACTGATTCATTATCAAGGTAAATAAATCTTGCAATCAGGGTTGCCAACACAGTATTTAACGGCCAAATAGGCAAGTCTATTGTTTAAATACGTATTTCACAGTGAAAATCATTTTTATTTAATGACGGTTACTTGCATCTACCAATTTAATAAAAAACATATTATGTATATATTTGTGATTGTTGGTGATTATTATATTCGCTTTTCGCGTTGAAATTTTCGTTAATTAGCCCACTTTGGGCCTTGTCCATAGGAGAAAGTCTCAAACTCCGACCGAAGGCCGGGGACCTATGTATAAGCGAATTTTCAAGGATCGGTATCTCGAAAACTACGCTCTTCCGACAAAATATTTACATAATATTTTCTCTTTAGAATGTACACTTTTTTTTACCAAAAACGCAGTTTCATTCATTTAATGAAAGCTTGCTGTCAGTATTAACTAGGGCTGTCATCCGGGATAAATCCCGTCCCGAAATCCCGGGATTTTCGGGACGGGATTAATCTCGTATCCCGGGATTTTTTATTCTAAATCCCGGATTTTTTCGGGATCCCGAAAAAATAATTCCAATTTGTTAAATTTATGGCTTTTTAATAATAAATTTGATTTTCATTCGGTTCAAAAGGCCATTAGATTTCATTAATAAACATTTATTGTACACCTTGAGTAAAAATTTATTATACATGAGGTATACTATAAAAAGCTCAATTTCATAAAAAATCGAAGTAAACGATAAGGTCACCCTTTGAACAATGAGTTCATGTGAAATGGAATTCGTACCACATAAAATAAAGGACAATGATAAAAGGTCCATGGACAAAATGACAAGGTCGAGTTCATCTGATAAAATTTGAATGCTCTGATATTTTTATATTTACTTAAAACGATGAACTACAAAAGGATTAACACATGTTTACGAAAATATACCTAATGAAAATAGGCTAGTCAAAATCCTTAAAATGTTTTGTTGAGTAAGATAGCGATATGAAATTGCTTTTTGTTCGAACGGTCCCATCGCCCACTATCCCGCCCCTTCCGACCGTGAGGACCTCGTCCCCATGACGTAGGGACAGCGTAAACACCATGATCCGGACCATGGCAGGGTGGAGGCAGAGGGATTTAACCAGCTGCAGAGAAGGACTCATCAGCCGGACATATTACAACACAAGACCAAATATTAGGTTATTCAATAAAACAAATGTATTAGTTTCCAAATATGCTAAAATTCTGGTCTTCGCCATTTCAATACTTAAGTTTGTGTCATCTAGATGAATTAAAATTAATTCACATCCTACGAATAGGATCCACAGAAGCATAATTCAATCGTTGAAAATCAATGAAAAGAAACTGGTAATTCCTAGATGATCTAAAAGGAACATTTATCCTAATCCTAGATATCAATTCAGAGCATGGAATATCCCCACAAACTAGCCTATACATCATCATGGAGCTCAACATCGTCCGTCGGCTCCTAAGAGTAGGCAAATGAATCAGCCTCAATCTAGAAGTGTAAGGATGAAGAACAAAATCACTGTTCCAATGAAGATGTCTTAGAGCGAACAACAAGAACTGCTTCTGAACCGAGTCTATCTTATCAATGTAAACATCATACTGAGGATCCCACACGATAGAACCATACTCCAGAATGGGTCTAACAAGGGCAGTGAAAATCCTCTTGGTAACATAAGGGTCCGAACACTCCTTCGCCCAACGCTTTATGAATCCTAGAACCCCAGATGCCCTACTCACCATCGAATTAATATGATAATTAAAATTAAGCTTACGATTCATAACAATGCCAAGATAAACAAAAGAATCAACCTCCTCCAATAACGTGTCCCGTATACTATACCGAACATCAATAGACCTAGACCTGAAGAAACTTATAAACTTGCATTTCTTCAAGTTCAAATCGATTAGATTTACCCTACACCAATCACCAAAGCTATCGAAATCATCCTGTAACAAAAGCACCCGACCAGAATTATCGAACAAGGAGAATAACTTTTAAATAACACAAATAAGACTCGCCCCAAATGACTACCCTGAGGCACACCTGATGGGACATCAAAGAACCTCGAATAGGAACCACCAAAAGACACAATCTGCGTACGGCACTCAAGATACGACGAAATCCAAGCCAAAAGTGTACTGGCCAATCCAATCCTGTCCAACTTATACAACAACAGCTTATGATTCACCCGGTCAAAAGCTTTACTAAAATCCGTATAAATAACATGTGTCTGATTCTCAACAACAAACTGATTAATAACATGAGAAGTAAATTCCACCAAGTTCGTAGTAGTCGATAGGCCCTTACGCAAACCATGCTGGCAAGAATCCAGTATCGAAGAAGTGCTATGCGACAAAACATCCGCCACCATCTTCTCAAAACCTTGGGAATAGCTCTCAATCTTGCTATCCCCCTATAATTACTCACATCAAAGGGGCTCCCCGACTTATGAAGTGGTACGACAAAAGAACTCCTCCATCTTAGAGGGAAATAACCGAATTTCAATGAACTATTAAATAACATCGACAATGGAGCAGAGAGACATTCGGAGCAAAACTTCAGAATTATCCCAGGAATGCCATCTGGACCACCACTGGTGGACGCCTTAACCCCACGCAAATATCCACATACAGACAGACTATCAAATAAAGGAATCGATCAAGCGACCTAATAAAATAGGGATATGAATTTGTTTGTTTTTCTTTTCCCTTCTACTCTCAATTTGTATACCCTGCGCCACACTGTGGAACAGGGTATTATAAGTTAGTGCATATGTTTGTAACACCCAGAAGAAGACGAGATAGACACATGGTGTCTTTGGCAATAATGCTCAGGGTGGGTCCCTGAGTCGATATAACCACGTCCGTCTGTCCGTCCGTCCCTCCGTCCATCCGTCTGTCTGTGAACACATTTTTGTGATCAAAGTCTAGGTCGCAATTTAAGTCCAATCGCCTTCCAATTTGGCACATGTTCCTAATTTGGGTCAGAATAGAACCCTATTGATTTTGGAAGAAATAGGTTCAGATTTAGATATAGCTCCCATATATATCTTTCGCCCGATATGCACTAATATCGACCCAGCAGCCAGAGTTTTATACCGATTTGCTTGAAGTTTGTACAAACATAACACTTAGTCGCATAGTCAAGATATAGCTCCCATATATATCTTTCGCCCGATATGGGCTTATATAGCCCCAGAAGCCAGAGTTTTGGCCCAATTTGGTTGAAATTTTGCACAGGGAGTAGATTTGGCATTGTAGCTATGCATGCCAAATTTGGTTGAAATCGATGTAGATTTATATATAGCTCCCATATATATCTTTCGCCCGATATGCACTTATATGGACCCAGAAGCTAGAGTTTTATCCCGATTAGCTTGCAATTTTGCACAAGGGATACAATTGGTAGTATAGTCATGTGTGCTAAATTTGATTGAAATCGGTTCAGATTTAGATATAGCTTCCATATATATTTTTCGCCCGATATGGACTTATATGGCCCCAGAAGCCAGAGTTTTGGCCCAATTTGGTTGACATTTCGCACAGGGAGTAGAATTAGCATTGTAGCTATGCGTGCCAAATTTGGTTGACATCGGTTCAGATTTAGATATAGCTCCCATATATATGTTTTTCTGATTTCGACAAAAATGGTCAAAATACCAACATTTTCCTTGTTAAATCGCCACTGCTTAGTCGAAAAGTTGTAAAAATAACTCTAATTTTCCTAAACTTCTAATACATATATATTGAGCAATTAATCATAAATAAACTTTTGCGAAGTTTCCTTAAAATTGCTTCAGATTTAAATGTTTCCCATATTTCTTTACTAAAATTGTGTTCCACCCTAGTGCATTAGCCAACTTACATTTTGAGTCTATAGATTTTGTAAAAGTCTATCAAATTCTGTCCAGATCGAGTGATATTTAAATGTATGTATTTGGGACAAACCTTTATATATAGCCCCCAACATATTCGTCGGATGTGATTGGTATCGAAAATTTGGATCTACAAAGTGGTGCAGGGTATAATATAGCATTATTGCGCTAAAACTCATTTTCCCTGCTACTTTTCCTCAATAATTAGTTTTAATAAAATAAACAGTTTTATTTGTTGCATTGGATCATTCCCCATCAAGTTATAATAAAATTTGCAACAAATTATATAGCTTATATTCTGTTTTTGCAGCTTTATTTTTGATTTTAGCGGCTAAACTCGAACTTAATACCGAACTTAAGTGAACAAGTGACATGTATTATGTGGCCCTCGTTGGATGTGTCCATACTAGCACAATGTACCAAATTTCAACCGAATCGGATGAATTTTGTTTCTCCAACACAGAAAAAAATATCACCAAAATATTTCCAATTAAAAAGTTAATTGAAGTTGAAATTTTGTTCAATTAATAAATTAATTGGTACAATTAACTTTTTAATCAAGATAGAAACATTAAGTTAATTAAGCCAATGATTGAAAATTTTAAAATTTTTAATTAAAAAGTTAATTGATACAATTAACTTTTAATCAAATTCGGAAGACTAAGTCAATTAAAAAAGTGATGAACATTTTTTTTAAATTTTTAATTAAAATTTTTTCAAAGAATCAATTGTTAATCCAAATAAAATTTCTAAGCCAATTCAGAATGTAATTGAAAATAGTTACCTTTTTTTAATTACTAAATTAATTGAGTTTTGCAATCAATATCAATTAAATTTTTAATTGAATCAATTAAAAAATTAATTGAAATTTGGTAATGAAATCAATTAATTTTTTAATCAAGAATTTTTTCTATGCCCAATTAAAACTGTGATTGATACTATCATTTTCGTGATTGAAGACATTTCAATTAAAAAATTAATTGGATCAATTAATTTCGTGATTGAATCAGAAAAAAATTTTTTTGTGTGAAGGGGTTTCCGAGCCACGGTTAACACAGTTATTAGAATTCTACCAAAAATGGTAGATTTTTTTACTGTTTGGTAGATTGGTAGAATTCTTGACGTTTTGGTAGATTTGGCAGAAAATATTTATTTATTTATGTCTAAGGGCATTGATCTTACAGACTTGCTTAACCTAAAAGTAATATAAATCTAAAATATGTATGTACAAACATATTCAAAGGAAATGAAAAATCAATTTCAAATGATTTCAAATGAAAAATATTAAGTTCGAGTTTAGCCGCTAATTTTCACTAAAGCGAAAAGTAAATCGGTAAAAAAGTCATAAAATTATACATATTTGTTGCAGGTTTCATTATAACTTGATGGGGAATATCCCAATTTTCATAAAGTTTGTATTCATTAAAATGGATTATTAAAGAAAAGTAATCGTGAAAAAATGACGATTTTAGCGGCTAAACTCGAACTTAATACTCACCTTAGAATTCAAAACATTAAATTACTTTAAAGATCTAAGCAATGGTTCATTACATGAATAGTTACATCTATGAACAGAAATTTTAAAGTATTCATGACAACGCAGTTGTCTGGCTGGAACATTAAAAACAATTTTACTTAGAAGAAGAGGGCAATCTATTTTTCCATTGATCAAGTTATATAAGAACATTGCAGAACTTTTAGCTCGTCTATTCACCAATGTTTCCAAATGTATAAGCCTACAGCGTGCCTCATACATTGGTAGAGGATCCGCAAAATTAATATTTCTCACCGCAAATTTAATAAATTTCTTCTGAAGTCTTTCAATTCTATCAATTATAAACAGGATTCCACACTATAGACGTATACTCAAGCACACAAATGCTGAATACAAAACTTTAAAAGTATAGGGATTACTAAACTCGCTGCAATTTCTTTTAATAAATGCCAAAGTCGTATAAGACTTCCGCAATACATAATCAAAATATGAGTTAAATTCCAATTTCGGATCAAAATAAATACCCAGATCTATTTTTCTATCAACTTTCTGCAGTGCAACATTGTTAATATAATACAAAGCATTAATTAAAAAGTTTTTTCTTGAAAACGGAAGGTAATTGCATTTTAAAACATTGAGTGACAATCTGTTATCTTCCACCCAACCGGCCACTCTATCAATATCCTCTTGTAAAAATCTACAACTACTTACAACAGAAACATTAAAAAAACATAACAAACAAGGGTGAAATTCTATCTTAGCCAATTTGTGCATTAAAATTCCATGATCCACCTTATCAAAGGCTTTGCAGAAATCTAAATAAATAACGTCAACTTGGTAACCACATTCAAAAGCTGTAATACAATGATTTGTGAAAGCAAGAAGATTCGAAACTGTCGATCTATCTTTCACAAACCCATGTTGAGACTCACTAATTAACGGACGGACTGAATTAAAAACATACTTACAAACAATATTTTCAAATAGTTTAGATACATTACACAACTTCGAAATTGGCCTATAATTGCGAACATCAGCCTTATAACCATCTTTATGTATTGGGGTTATAAAAGCAGTTTTCCAACAATCCAGAAAGACACATTCTTTCAAAGACAGATTAAATAATAACATCAATGGAATACAAACAGACGAAATACAACTTTTCAAGAAATGAGCCGATAAGCCTGCTGCATCAATTTTACAGGATTCTTTAAGATTCCCAAAATAACACCTTCACTAACTTTTAGCATAGAAATATTACTGAAGAGTATCTCCCTAAAAATTTTCTATAGAAATACAATTTTGACAAAATTTTCTGTAGAAATAAAATTTTCTACAGAAATAAAATTAAAAAAAAAAATCTCTAGAAATAAAATTTCTATATTTTGCATAACATTTTGGCAAAATTTTCTATAGAAATAAATTTTTGGCAAGATTTTCTATAAAAATAAAATTTTTGTATGGTTGTTAGAGACCATATACCAACACCACGTACCAAGTATCAACCGGATCGGATGAATTTTTCTTCTCCAAGAGGCTCCGGAGATCAAATCTGGGGATCGGTTTATATGGAGGCTATATATAATTATGGACAGATTTTTCCATGGTTGTTAGATACCATATACTTACACCACATACCAAATTTCAAACGGATCGGATGAATTTTGCTTCTCCAAGAGGCTCCGGAGTTCAAATCTGGGAATCGGTTTATATGGAGGCTATATATAATTATGGACCGATATGGACAGATTTTTGCATGCTTGTTAGATACCATATACTTACACCACATACCAAATTTCAAACGGATCGGATGAATTTTGCTCCTTTAATACCATCCGACCTACATCAATAACAACTACTTATGCCAATTTTCAAGTCGAAAGCTTGTTTCGTTCGGAAGTTGGCGTGATTTCAACAGACGGACGGACGGAAATACTTAGATCGACTAAGAATTTCACCACGACCCAAAATATATGTACTTTATGGGGTCTTAAAGCAATATTTCGATGTGTTACAAACGGAATGACAAGTTAATATACCCCCATCCTATGGTGGAGGGTATAAAAACGTCATAAAGGGTGATACGGTCAAAATTTGCTCAATATAAACTTGACGTATTTCTTTCAATTTTGCATTTAAAAAACCTGAACACCCTTCATTTTGAAGGTGTGTGTGTGTAGAATGTTGCTCCTATTTTGATTTTGGAATTCACTCTTCAGTTGTCAAAATGCCGCCCAAGCAAGAAGAGCAGCGTATCAAAATTTTGCTCGCGCATCGCGAAAATCCGAGCTACTCGTACGTAAAGCTGGCAAAATCGCTAAAAGTTGCCAAATCAACCGTTACAAATGTAATTAAAGTGTTTGGGGAACGTTTGTCGACAGCCAGGAAGTCTGGATCGGGGGGAAATCGAAAACGACAAAGAGAGTTGCCGGTAGTTTCAAGCGAAACCCTAACATCTCTCTCCGAGATGCCGCAAATAAGCTGGGTGTATCGTCTACAACCGTGCATCGAGCCAAAAAACGAGCCGGACTATCGACTTACAAGACTCCAAATCGCGATGATAAACAAAATACGACGGCCAAAGCGCGATCCCGGAGGCTGTACACGACGATGCTGACGAAGTTTGACTGCGTGGTAATGGACGACGAAACCTACGTCAAAGCCGACTACAAGCAGCTTCCGGGACAGGAGTTTTATACGCCAAAAGGAAGGGGAAAGGTAGCAGATATTTTCAAGCACATAAAACTGTCAAAGTTCGCAAAGAAATATTTGGTTTGGCAAGCCATCTGTACCTGTGGCTTGAAAAGCAGCATTTTCATAGCTTCCGGGACTGTCAACCAAGAAATGTACGTGAAAGAGTGTTTGAATAAACGTCTGCTGCCTTTCCTGAAGAAACACGGTTGTTCCGTACTGTCTTGGCCGGATTTGGCATCTTGCCATTACGGTAAAAAGGCTATGGAGTGGTACGCCGCCAACAACGTGTAGGTGGTTCCCAAGGACAAGGACCCTCCCAACACGCCAGAGCTCCGCCCAATTGAGAAATACTGGGCTATTGTCAAGCGGAACCTAAAGAAGACCAAAAAAACTGCTAAGGACGAGCAGCAGTTCAAGGCAAACTGGCTTTCTGCGGCGAAGAAGGTGGACAAGGTGGCTGTACAAAATCTGATGGCTGGTGTCAAGCGTGAGGCCCGGCAATTCGGATTTGGAAAAGCGAAAGCCTAACTGAATATTTTTCCTGAATTTTATACCAATTGAACTTGAAAAAGAAATTTAATTTGATTTTTTAAATAAACGATTTCACCGATTTACACGCGTTTTCCCTTGACCAAATTTTGACCGTATCACCCTTTATACCTGTATAGAACGTTAAAATGTCAAAAACACCTACAGGATTCTTTGATTTGATTTTAAACAACTATTTTTAATATCCTAAGTCATGGAAACGTCATATTGAAGTATTTTATATTTTTTTATAATATTGTTAAGTTTTTACTCAAATGCAATTTGCACAATTTGTAGACATAAACGTTTGAATGCAACGCGCTTTCCAATTGCTGAAACTGTGAAAATTGTTGTAGCCAAAATCGGATTTAGGTATAACGTGTGGGCGTGCAAAATAACAACCACGTCGATTTTAATTTATTAATAACTCCGCATTTAATACGGCTATGTGAAATCCAACTGACAGTATGTTAGTACGCCTATTTTTACAATTTTTTTTAAGGAAAGGGCATTCTCAAATCAAGTTAAACATAAATGGTTCTAAAAAACGTATACTGTAGAAAAAAATATACTTATATTGCAAACAACAAAGTATTTTACGAATTTTTAATAAAAAGGCATTCGAAAATACAGACATTGTAAAAAAAGTATGACATGAACGGTTCTAAAAAAAGTGTATTGTACAAATTTTTATATTGCCAAAAAATAAGTATTTTCAGAAGGTTTACGACGTTTTTGACGTATGATAAAATACGTCGCAAATGTATGTCAAATACCTTACGACGGACCATCTCTACTCAGAATTTATCACTCAGCTCTCCGATGGTTGCTCCAATTCAAGAATCCGGAAGCTCAACTGGCAGGTTGGATAGAGAGGCTCCAAAGCTACGATTTCAGTATCGAGCACAGAAGGGGTGGTAAACACGGAAACACTGGCGCTTATCTCGTCGACCTTGTAATGTCGACCGCAAACACTTCTCAAAAGATGAACATAAAGATATTCGGCTGTTGTACGTCGAATATGGGAGTGAACAGGCCAACAGAATAGGGCAAGGATCCCATTTGGAGCAAAATTATATCTGCAAAAGAAGAGAAAGACATCGCAGCCGAAGTAATATTATGAAATAACATCCTACTTCTGTCCAATGGAACCCTGCAATGTATTTTCATCTTCTACGTTTTGAACGATTTTATAAAAATATAATTGTTTTCACTTATATTTTAAAGCATCTAATTTAAAGTTTTACCATATACAAAAATGTTAAAGAAAACCCCAAGCGTACTTCTACCCAAGATATATTTGGGAAGGTAATTTCAAGCTATCAGATGATTACAATTTCTTCATTTGAGCAGAACTTTGATTGTCGGTATCTGCTTAATGGCATAGGCGTAGCTAAAGGGGTTTTATGGGTTTTTCATCTCCCCCTACCAAATACCATTCAGCATTTCTTCAAATCATGATTATATATCACTGAATTAAATATTATGGTTTCTTCCCATCTATAAGAATTTATTTTTTCTCTTTTTGAGGTATCTTCACAATGACCACACATCGTAGCTTTTACCCCCTACGAAAATGTTGCTAGCTACGCCAATGTTTAATAGACAATTGTGACAAATAAAAATAAAAATTCAAAATAAAATTATTTTATACCAAAAATTTTGAATTTTCAATTTGCTTTAAATTTATGACAGAAAAGTATCGAAATAAATTATCCTCATAATTGATGGTAAGAATTACTTCAATTATTCTTGTAGACCATATCATATTTCGAAGCATACATCGATCATTTCCAGATTTTCTCTATTTTAAATTTCCAACTTGTTGAACATATTGTTCAACAAGTGAGAAATTTAATTCAATTTGACTGACAATCAAAGTTTCAATATGGCGACTGACATTTTTGTTTTTGTAATACTAAAACTACCTTACTAAATCTGCCTTGTATTGATGGTAAGAATTACTTCAATTAACAGGTTGGCTGATAAGTCCCCGGTCTATCAAAGAAAAACACATTTTTTTTGTCAAAATTCATTTTTATTATTCAACATAGTTCCCTTCAAGAGCGATACAACGATTATAACGACCTTCCAATTTTTTGATACCATTTTGGTAGTACTCCTTCGGTTTTGCCTCAAAACAGGCCTCAGTTTCGGCGATCACCTCATCATTGCAGCCAAATTTTTTCCCTGCGAACATCCTTTTGAGGTCTGAGAACAAGAAAAAGTCGTTGGGGGCCAGATCTGGAGAATACGGTGGATGGGGAAGCAATTCGAAGCTCAATTTGAACAACACTTTTTTCTTCTTCATATGGGGCCGTTTTGCCGCGATTTCGACCTTCAAACGCCCCAATAACGCCATATAATAGTCACTGTTGATGGTTTTTCCCTTCTCAAGATAATCGATAAAAATTATTCCATGCGCATCCCAAAAAACAGAGGCCATTACTTTGCCAGCGGACTTTTGAGTTTCCACGCTTCGGAGACGGTTCACAGGTCGCTGTCCACTCAGCCGACTGTCGATTGGACTCAGGAGTGTAGTGATGGAGCCATGTTTCATCCATTGTCACATATCGTCGGAAAAACTCGGGTGTATTACGAATTAACAGCTGCAAACACAGCTCAGAATCATCAACACGTTGTTGTTTTTGGTCAAATGTGAGCTCGCGCGGCACCCATTTTGAACAGAGCTTCCGCATATCCAAATATTGATGAATGATATGACCAACACGTTCCATTGATATCTTTAAGGCCTCTGCTATCTCGATCAACTTCATTTTACGGTCATTCAAAATCATTTTGTGGATTTTTGTGATGTTTTCGTCG
This sequence comes from Haematobia irritans, assembly GCF_050003625.1. Taxonomy (NCBI): domain Eukaryota; kingdom Metazoa; phylum Arthropoda; class Insecta; order Diptera; family Muscidae; genus Haematobia; species Haematobia irritans. The sequence continues at coordinate 85,732,703 of NC_134397.1, read as the reverse complement.
GTAACCAGCTCTTTCGGGCGTCCACTGCGTTCACCGTCCTCCGTGCTCATTTCACCACGCTTGAATTTTGCATACCAATCAATTATTCACCCTTATTCCTGAAGTCGCCTTCGCCGTCGGTTTTTGTCGCTTTTCCTCTGTCGCCACTAATTGGTATTCCGTTCGTCGATATATTCTGCTATCGAAGAAAATCGGTATTCCTGGTGTCGCTTTTTGTCGCCTTTAAATTTACCAGCGACGAGTTTAGTGTTTAATTTTTGAAGAAGTTTTTTAGACTTTATTAATCGAACAGTTGAAAAATAAATTCAAAAAATAGAAATTGGTAAGAGGTAAAGTGACTAATCTTCAACAATTACAAAAAAATGGGAAAAAATCAGTATATATAGAAAATAACACTGTACAATTAGCATCAAACTTAGATAACAAATGTGTCCTTCACGAACTTTGTATATGCGCATGTTGTTATTGTCCTAATGTAGATATCTAAATCATTTCCCGAGTCAAATTTATCATTTATTTTGATTTTCCAAGTCAAAATTGGATTACTAACAAATAGCATTTTAAACGCAAATAATTAAAATTCAGTTTTGTATATCAGCTGATTGTTTTCTTTCATGATGATCCTTGTGCCATTGATCTCAGCGTCGTCTCCATTTTTATAGTTTTGGAAGCTTTTACTGTCCTTGAATATATATCCACATTTTTCCCGCGTCAAATTAAATATTTTTCTTGATTTTCCGACATATAATTGCGTCGGAAATAAAGATATTTTAAACCGAAAAAAAATTAAAATTAATTTTTTTCACATCAGCTGATTGTTTTCTAGTGATATCGGCCTTTTATTACCGAGTATTGTAATTGGTACAAAAAGTAATCGTCGTCGTCGTCGTCGTCGCCGTCGCCACTTCACAGGAATACCAATTGAATGACGAGACGACTTAAAAGCGACAGATGACAAAAAGCGAGGGCGACTTCAAGAATAAGGGTGGTTGTTGATTTCCCTGGGGCAGAGTCCGGAAACTCATTATCAAGCCAAGTTAAAAATAAACAAACTCTTTTTTGAGTGTAGGAGAAGGGATTTTAAATCGAAAATGTTAGGTAACAATTTGTCTTTTGTAAAAATAGTACATTTTAAGCAGAAAATAATAAGTAAAAATGCTTTGCAGGTGAAGGTGGCCGGCCTTTGGCCGGGATTTGATTCTCCTATGGACAAACTGGGCTAACGCGAACCCAAAGGGGATAGGTCGGCCGGGGTTTGAGACTTTCTCCTCTGAACAGAGTCCAAAGTGGGCTAACGCGAACCCAAAGTGGACAGGTGGCCGGGTCCATGTTATTCTAAATATATTACTTTTATGTGCGATGGATACTAAATCCAATATACGTGATAATGAAAACTTTAGGGGCCCGTAACTCCGAAAATAAGTCTTTCCGACAAAAAGTGGTAAAAATTGGGGGATCTGATTTGAAATGGTAAGATCTGAGCCAAGATATGATCAGATCTGAGCAGATCCGAAAAGTTGTTACATAATTCTTTTATACTTTCGAGATCTTTGAACAGAATAGGATACCTGTTAATAATAAAAGTCCACAATTTGTATATGAAATGAGATCAATTGTTTTATTTAATAATACAAACAAAAAGTATATGCATAATAAATATTTTTAAGTTAAATTGGATCAATCAAAGCTATTTAAGAGGTATTAAGAGGACAGGACTGGACTGGAGCGTTAAGGCAATCTGCAATGAAATTAATTAAAAAACAATTAGTAAACAATTATAGTAATTATATTGAACTATGTAACCAAGTATTAGGACTGTTTTGGATCATTCTTCTTTAAGTTGCAATAAAACTTGACAAAAAGGTTATAATTTTATGTTGCTTTCAATACTCACATTTAAAGTGAATTCAGGATTAGGTTAGGATAGCGATAGGCCGTTATTTTTAGACTGCATTCAAAAGGTCATGCGTTCAATCCTAGTTCCGACCAAAAATTATCCCGGCGGTGGATTATCTCCTCACAGTAATGCTGGTGACATTTCTTACTGCTTCAAAGATTCTCTAAGTTTTCTCAACGCAACATGATATGCCGTTCGGACTCGATTATAAGAAATATGTCCCATATTATTGAGCTAAACATCGAATTCCTAATACTATTTACTAAATTTCATTACAGATTGCCTTAAAGAAAAACAAACGAGAAACCCCCTGAACAACACTCCAACTCAACTTTCAATACCTCCTTAATTGGCTTTGATGGAATTCAATTTAAATTCAATTTAAAAATTTTTGAGTGTATGTAATGCATATACTTACTGTATTATTAAATAAAATAATTGATCTCGTATTATATACAAAAAAATTTTTTAAATTTTACGGCGCTTCTGAGAATCCCCACCACGTCGAAAACAATCGTATACGACATCTAAAACTCGTCGGAAAAGCGCCGTCACTATTGAGAAGTTGTACCACGCCAAGTTACTACAAAAAAGTATCGCATGAGTGCAATTAGTAGGTGTATTTTTTAATAAATTTAGAACGACGCCAATAAGAGCCCCGTCAAACAATCGGATAAAGTGCATTTTAAGATAGTTGTAAAAGAATCTTGTGGGCAAGTAAAACACGATAGTTTAGATGTTATTAATTCGATTAAACATTTATAAATTCTTATAAATATAACATTTATACCACTATCACAACACACATAATTTTTCCATTAATTATAGAATGATGTTGATTTACAAGTGGCAAGTTACATGTTGCAGCGTCTATCAGCCAGTGTTTTTATTCTCGATGGAGGAAGCGTGTCTGTAAAATATCTGAAAAACAATCACTTTATTCCATTTGGAAAGTCAAAAATTGTTCACCAATATACCTTTTACAATTTTAAGCGAATTAACTATGTTTTCAGCACTTCATTATCGATTTTATTTAAAAAAAATTATAAGAAGCTAGTTGCGCTTGGTGTTTCACAAAGTAAAAAATGGCTCTTGTAAAAATAGTGATGGCAAAATATTTTCATGTACATTTCATACTTTTTCATACGTTTCCCCCATCACAGTTGGCGATTGTTGCAGTATCACTTACGAGTCTGTGGTAGCGATGAGGATGAAATGTAACTTTGAAATGCTGGCTGGGTTATTATGAGCAGGTGTCCTATGCTGTTGAAAGATCTCGAAAGATACAAATGTATCAAATAATATACAATTATATCAAATAAGATCTGATTAGATTTGTCTCATTTTTGAGATCTGATCAGATCCAATTTCATAGTATTTAGATCTAACCAAATATAAACATTTTTCGGATCTGCTCAGATCTGACCATATCTTGGCTCAGATCTAACATTATCCAATCGGGTCCCCCAATTTTTACACGGGTACCTTCAATAAACGTAGAATATGTTCCATTTTTACAAAAAATAAACACAGATACGTCCAAGCGGTCTGTCATACGTTGCACACATCGTTTATTTCAACTCTTTGTGTTAAAAATATGTATGGACCCTTTTCTAAAGCTTCAGATAGAATATCGCTGATCGGTTTAAGTATATTTTTCAATTTACGCGAAAAAAAAACAACCGTTCGTTACGAGTAACTTCAATAGACCAATTTCTCTATCATAGCATACGTTGTCGAAAAAATACATTCTCTTTTCGCTCTTTATTTATGTTTTTTATTTATTACATAATATGATTGCTTAAATATATGCACTACGACTAGTCTTTAATTTCTAGTAAGACTAACTAGTAAGTTATTTCGATTAAATTATGAGTTCATTTCAGACTAGATTATTTTGTTTAATCTATTTGCTGGGTGAAACGCGGCATCAAATTATTCGGCTTGAATCGTCTCAATCGACGCAGTATTTGATTTTCATCTAAGAGATTTGGTATTTCCTCATTTTTAATGGAAATAAGTTTTTTTTTTCGTGGGATTTTGCGAGTAGAGTTATTTCTTCTCTCACTGAATTTATTTTGAGGTCTCGATGTAAGTTTCCTTGTTGATATTGATGTATCGGTACCGTTTGACAAAAAAACTGTATCATCTGCGAAGGTTCCGAGAAGGCTGTGCTCGTCATTCGGTAGATCATATGTGTAAAGGAGATATAGTATGGGTTGTAGTATGCTACCTTGTGGTACTCCCGAAGATATTGGATATAAGTCAGAGAATTCTCCACTATTCTTATTCCGAAAATGTCTATCAGTTAAGTATGATTCCATAAGTTTGCAAATTTCGTTTGGAAGAATGGTATTTATTTTCCTTTTTAGGGATGTATGCACTACTCCATCAAAAGTTTTCGAGATATCTAAAAATATTCTTTATTACTTACGTGATTCTGTGTATTTGTTCGATTGTCGAATGATCTTTACGAAAACCAAATTGATGATTTGGAATAAAATTTTTCTTTTCAGCTTCTTTTTTTAAGTCTGTTGCAGATAATTTTTTTCGAATAATATGCCAATAGCATGTACGAGGGCAGTTCGGAAACTTGTTAGCCTAGCACAAGAAGCGCGGTATAAACAGAAAAAAGTTAAGTGTTTTGGAAACTTCCATCTCTGTTATGAACAGATGAAATAATCATTAAATATTTACATAAAAAAGGTTTATCGGGACAAGAAATTCATAATGTGTTAAAGTGCTCCTTCATATGCAACAGTAAACAATTGGGTTGCTGAATTTAATCGTGGTCGTACAAGCATTGAAGATGAACCACGTAGTGGACGTCCAAAAACAACAACAGAAATTGTAGCCAAAGTGCATGATATGGTATTAAATCATCGACGAATAAAAGTGCGTGAAATTGCTAATATCATGTGCATCTCAAACGATCGAGTCCATTTAATTTTGCATGAAGAACTACAGATGAAAAAGCTTTCTGCAAGATGGGTGCCGTATTTGTTAACGCAAAAACGCATAAGAATGAACATTTCTCAAGCTTGTTTGGATCGTTTTAAGCGAAATAAAATGAATTTTAAGCGTCGTTTCATAACTGTTGATGAGACATGGATCCACCACTATACTCCAGAGACAAAAGAACAATCCAAACAATGGACTGAAGCTGGAGGAAGTGCCCCAAAGAAGGCAAAAACAATTCAATCGGTTGGTAAGGTTATGACAACGTTTTTTTGGAACTTCAAATGTATTTTATTGATTGACTATCTGCAAAAGGGTAAAACAATAAATTCAGAGTACTATTGCAACCTTTTGAATCAATTAAATGTACAAATTCGAGAAAAACGTCCTGGCTTACAACACAACACCAACAAATAATTTTTCATCAAGACAGCGCACCAGCGCATAATAGTGTTTTAACAATGGCTAAAATCAACGAATTAAAGTACGAGTTGCTTGACCACCCACCTTATTTTCCTGATTTAGCTCCCAGTGACTTTTACTTGTTCCCAAATCTAATAGAATTCCTTGCTGGCAAGCGTTTTACCTCAAATGTTACAGTTGTAAACCACTATTTTGAAGACCTTGAGGAAAACTATTTTAATCAAGGGATAGAATTGCTAGAAAAGCGTTGAACTTAGTGTATTGAAGTTTCAGGAGATTATATTGAAAAATAAAAATATTTATGAAAAACTAACTATTCTCTTTCATTGAAAGGCTAAGAAGTTTCCGAACCGCCTTCGTACTATCACAAATGTTTACTGGTAGTCCTTCGTTTACATTTCACAGTAAAAACTTGCAATTATCAGCTGGTTAATAATCAACAAATCCAATTGCACTAGAATTAGAAAATATAAATATATTTCGTTTTAATTGGTTTAAAACCGCTGAATTAATGACAAATTCATGAACGTGTACACTTCTACTAATTTTACCCAAGAGAATAAAACCCATTCTTACTATCTTGCAAGTTTATACTGAATAACTTTTATTGGAAAATTAGCTAAACAAATCTATTGTTGTCCAATTTTCGTAAAAGTAAATCCATTCCATTAACCTCTAATGCCCCAATTTTTTCGTACATACACTGAAAAAAGCATGTCCGGTTCCAAAGATTTTGTACAATAATGATTTTGGTATTGATTCCGAATTGGCATATATTCGTTTTTTTCAGATTTTTCTTCATGAGCTATTAAAGAGCTTTAAAAACGCACTAACGACAATTTAAATTTCCAATTTCATACTCGACTTCGAGTAGAAATTATTCTATGTATACGTTTTTAAAATAAAGTGTTGAAAAACATCTTCCATTTTTTGAACGCTTTTTTGGTTTGTGGTCAAGATACAAAAACTCCACAAATTTAAAGACTTTTTCTTTAATTTTAAGATTTTTTAGAATTGACCCTTCTTTCATGTAAAGATACCCATTTTTAAGTTGAATCACTTAACTATAAAGACAAAACGACTTTATCGGATTTTGGACAAGGAAAAAAAGTTTATATAAGAGAAATTCACAAATGCTATTATAACCAAAATTCGCGTTACGACAATATTTTTTCAGCGTACAAAGCAATGCTATTTGAATTTAGTAATATCATAATAAATTTAGAATATTATAATAACATAAAAAGGATAAACGAGTCAAATGCTAATATTCTAAATGTAATGTTTCAATTGAGCTTTGAAATATGTGGAAAACCTTATTCTGGCAACAAGGCTTAGGTAGAAAACGACGTTTTATCCATATTTCAATAGAAACATGTCGAAAATAAAAAAAGTCAAAAATAGCTAAAACGGTCATGAAAAAAGCCTGAAAACTTAAACCTGAATTCATTTTATTCCCGCTAAACGACTTAAAAAAAAGAGCCAAATCTAACGGGGAAATAGCTAAATTGGCAACGCTGCTCCCTATAGCCATATCGGCACGCCAATGGTAATCCGGACACTTTATTTATTTTGGATTACCCCGTAAAGTATACGACCACCAGTTATCTTTGTCCACAATTTAACCTTTGTATCTCAGAGGAAAATGATAATATTTAAAGACTCATTTTGTCCAATTCAAAAATTTATTATTTAAATAATGATGAAAAATATGTACATACATACATTAACCCTATATAAGGGAGTTATCTTAAATCCGCAGGTACATATATGTAAAATAAATGTAAAAAAAGTACTGTCATAATAGAATTATAAATATTAATTCATTTTGTATTACATACATAAGTACATTTAGTAATTATCTATATAAATTTAGCATAATGGTACATTGTGAGAGCAATAATAGTATTTCATTAATTTGACAAGTTTTTTTATTATTGAAAAATGAGAAAAATAGTCTTAATCTAGGGTTATACTACACCTATATATACATACAACTATATGCTTATCCTAAAATATTTTATGATTTTATTTTTCACTTAGTGGGATACGGCTCCTTAATATTTCTTCTTTTGTCTCATTTTCTTTTTTTCTGCGTAGAATTGATAAAAATTAGTCCTTATTTTAGTCGTTTCTGTTATTACTTTTTTTTTGGATGACAGTAGTTTTCTTTTCGATTTTTATGTCTTCTTTTTGGCCATACGGTTATTTTATTACCATAGTATTTTTTTGGTAGGATGGAACTTTGAAAAAAAATGTACTTCTTTATGTCTAGAGATTTATTTGGGCATGATAAATGTTTCTGCAACAGTTAACTGTATATGTATATTTTTTATATTTGGACATTAAATTATATGCACATTTGCTTTTATTAACACTGTTTCTATGTTTGTATGCACACAATATACTGATCCACTTTTGTTAATTTTTTTCAGTTTTTAAATGTTTTAGTTTAGTTTTCTCGTTTTTATTTTACAAAAAAAAAAATAAAAACATTTCGAATCTTTGCCAGAGTTAATCGAGCTGGACAAATTTAATCACATAAACACTTTCTTTCAAAATTAAATTAGTAATTCACTGTCTTTTCCTTCAGGCCTCTCGTTATTAATTTTCTTTTTAATTTCACCAAGAAAAGCTTAATCTTTTCGTCAAAAAGACTGACTACCAACTGATTTTTATGTATCCGTCTTTAGTAGTCTTATGGTACCTAATACTGGAACTACACAAAGGAGGAATTGACAAGAATCCAATTGCCTTCGCCTCCCTCCAAATCAACTACAATCAAGTCATAGGAGGAACTAGCAATATAACAGTTCAGATGAAGGCATGAGATATAAAGAGAGACTATTTAGCTCTGCTCAACTCTTAGCCAATCTACAAAATTAACTGGTGATGCCACATCTGCACAATGGGGGTAGTGAAAGATAGAAAAAGACGGGATACGTAAAAGATTAAAATTCGGACATTCACAACACAGCAGTATCGTTAAACGCATTTTGTGTAGGTTCTTCCTCCGGTGATTCTTTGGATCTATTCCTATAGACCCACATAATCGGTTCAGCGTCAGAGCTCATCCCATAGCATCTAGTGCAGTAAATCTCTCTGAGTTTTGCACTAAGATAGTCATATAGTGCCTCTATGCGATCGAACGTGTCAATCATTTCTTCGGAATCCAGATCGAAATCCCTCAAGGTTTCCGCTAGGTCTCCCAATTTCTTGAATTGCGTTTCTAAGTCATATTGTTGTCTTCTCAACAAGGAATAATTGCCCAACTCATATTTAACCAGGGACATTCTGTCTTCCAGTATCTCGACTTGCCACTGGAAACTCATCACAAATATGGTTTCCATTTCTGATTAATGCTCATCATTAGATGCTTCCTAGCAATTTAATTGTTTCGTTCTTTACCCCTTAGTAAAGAACAGTTAATTTTACCTGTACACAGAACGGGATTCCCCAAGGAACGCAAGTGTGCAGGATTTCCAATTTAGGGAGTAAATTCCCTTTCTGCAACTCTGTGCAGATTTTGCCTCCGATCCGTTCGAAAGGCTTATTTTTACCATTCGAGTCTCTTACCACGGGTGGAGGAAAACTCGATGCGTTTTCATTTTATTATGCCATAAATCTTATCCATCCTAAATACACATATCGCAGATAGTGCATGCTTAGACATCTAAACAATATTGTTATTTAGATTTGCTATTGCAGAATATGTATTTTCTCTGAAAGATGGACGATTTATGTTTGATCTTGCTGAGCTAATACCAAATAAACTCGCATGATTTCGTTGAGTAATTATGGGTTCATTATTTACTGACTGTTGAATATTTTATACTTGACTATTGGTGTTTTGAGATGGTGAATTTGCAGATTTAGATGGAACAACTTGTTTTTTAGTTTTATTTTGTCGTATTTTTTGGAGTTCTTTAGCAACGATTCATCTACGATAGGTTGCTGAATGTTCTCCACAATTAACGCATTTTGAGTTACAGTTTGTGGAATAATGTTTACCGGAGAATTTTACACAACGAGGTTGTTTTGAACAGTAATTTTTGGTATGGTTGAAGCTTTGCCAATTCGAGCAATGTGGTAGTTTAAGTGGTTCAATTACTACTATCGTGCTAAGAATATCGTCAATACGAGTATTATATATTTTATTTATATCTTCAGAATGGTCGAAGGATAGAAAAAACATGTCCAACTTACCTTTGGTTCTGAATTTAGTTTTATTGAAACACTTAGGATATTAAATACTTTTTATGCAGATCGCTTTTTATATATTCTCAGGATCGCTAGTATGAGATAGGTTTTTGGCCAAGGGTGATTCAATTAATTAAGTGTTTAATTGGAAACGGAAAATTTTTCAATTACGTTTGTAATTGAAAATTGTTTACGAGTTGAATAACAAATTAATTGAATCAGTCAATTTTTTTTTTAATTGGAAACGTAACAAATATTAATAATTTATCAATTGGTTTAATAATTTAATTAATAAAATAATCAATTAACATATTAATTCCAAATTCAATAAATTTTTTGTGTGTACACACAACAAATTATTATCGACATTTTATCAATTAAATTTGGAAACGGATTCTTTTAATATGTTGATTGATTCAATTAATTATTTAATTAAATCGGAAAAAACCAATTAAAGAATGAATGATTTACAAAATTATTTGATTGTTGAATCCACAATTTTCGTGAATGAAATGATTTTTTTATGTAGACAGACATATATATTCTTAATAAATTGTCTTCAATGTCCTCTAGTTTATATTTTTGTTTCAGTAAAATTAAACCACCTTTACCAGCAAAAACGACTGATTTTTTTAGTTATGTACAATTTAATGATTCTAACGAGAATCTTAATGCTTTGTATTCTAGTAGTTACATTGCCGTTGTCAATTATGTCGACTACTACTAAAGAATGTGGCAACACCCAAAATTTCAATAAGCCAAAAGTGGATAAATAGTTTTTACCTAAATCCAGTAAATATTTATGCATGAATACAGACATACACCACCCTTTTGAGCATACCTCCACCTTTATGAACGGATGAATAACATGTTGTAATCAACCAACCGTAAATTTTGTAATGCACCTTTCTTTGGTCAGTATGACCGGCTAGAGCTATGAGAGACATTTTCATTGCAACAGTATTATTACAACAAACGTGTGGGTTGCTACTGACAAAGTTCTTACTATTGTCGCTCGGAAAACTAATATTTCATTAAGTAAACAACTACTGTACTCGGGATTTGTGGTAGTATAGTCGTTTATTGGTTTGGCAGTTAACATTATTAAGTGGTACACATGTATAATAAAAAAAGAAGCAATTAAATGAAACTTAAACGGTATTTGCAGAAATTTCGAATGATCTGTACGAAATATCGAGTTGTTGGCTGCCACAAAAGGTTAAAATCATCAACTAATCTATGTGTGACGTAAAAAATATTGTCTGTGTGTGTGTGTGTTTAGAAAATATTTTGGTTTTATTCGAGTTCGTATGTAATACTTAACAATTGTACCTAGCAAGAAAAACAAAGCAGGAAAGTCAATGACTATGCAACGTAATGGATAACGCTTCTCAGTATACATGAAAGTATTATATTTTTGTTAATAACGATACATACACTGAAAAAACAGTGAACCCACCAGGAAGAAAACTTTTGATTAATTTTAGAAAATTTTGACTAGTTTTAGAAATTTTTAACTAAACAATATTACAAGCGCTGGCATCACGCCGATATATAAGTAAATATTTTTCGACATATTCAAGAAAATTTATTAGACATAAATAATTTTTTTCACTTATTAAAGAAAATGTTGTAGTTTGAAGGAAAAGATTGGAGTTCAAAATTGCATGAATGTCTTTAGTGACATACGAAGTTCATGACGCTTTTGTAGTAAAATTTACAAAGTTGAAGAAATAATGAACTATTTTATGAGAAATACGAATTTAGTAAATCTCTATGCTTAATTTGTGCATAATTTTTCCCTGTCTTTTAGTTTATTTAACTAACGTACGCAAAAAATTATTAGAGTATATGAAACTTTCTCCAAATATAATAATTTCATGAACTAAAATATAGTTAAATTGGCTTTAGTGAAATAGTGAGTTCACTTTTTTTTGAGTGTATATCAATGTTCTGTGAAAAATTCATGTACCCTAATGCATAACTTCCCAGCAAAAAAAGAGCTTCCAAAAAAGTAGTTTGGATCCCCAATCTGTGATCCGGAAGTAGTGCAAACTTGGATCATCTCCAATGAATTTTACATGGGCTTGTCATAGGACGGAAGTACTCCCTTTTTGGATCCTTTGCATTGCTTTAGAAGTTGTGCCCTGGAAGTTAATTTGAATGAAAAAATTTAAAAAGCGAAAAAAACATTTTTTTTTCAACCAATTTCACTTTTTTTTTATCCATATGTTTTATTACACAATTATTTTCCTATTATCTATTTTTTACAATTTGAAAAACTTTTTCGCTCCGACCAGGGGTTGAACCTGGGTTTGCTGGCACCATAACAGAACGCCTTAGCACACTCAGCCATAAACGCCATTGAACATAAAGCGTCGAAAGGTCAATTGAAATGTTTGTGATATGATCGTAATACGAAACCAAGGAATAACATTCTAATTGCTTCTCGAGATGTTCTTTATTAGTATGAACGAAAAAAATAAGAAACGCAGGTTCGAATCTCACCAGCAGCAATTTTTTTTATCAAATATTTTTCTAACAAATTATTTTTTATATCATGAATTGTTTTTATTTTTTATTTTCGGCATATATTTTCGTATAAATATATTTTTTCCATTAAAAATCAACAAAAAAATTAAAAATTCTCGTAATTTGCAAAACGTTCTCAAAAGAACTTCCATGGAAGCAAAAAAGTCAAACGGCACAGGTTCAAATTCCAGCGGGGATGAAATTAATTTTTTTTTATTTTTTTTTTACTTTTTTATTAATTTTCATTTTTTTTTTAGTTTTTTTTATTAGTTTTCTATTTTTTTGTAAAATTTAATTGTCCAAAATTTGCACTTAAAATAGCCTGATTGCGTTCTTTCTAATACTTGGACTGCATCGGAAGTAGAAAAAAATCATTGGGGGATCCCAAAATGCGCTTTAGAAGAAATGTTTGTGCACTTGTCCAAAAGGACTGCATCGGAAGTGGAAAAAAATCATTGAGGGATCCCACGATGCGCTTTAGAAGAAATGTTTGTGGACTTGTCCAAAAGGACTGCATCAGAAGTTGAAAAAACTCGATGGGGGATTCTGGGATGGGCTTTAAAAGAAATGTTTGTAGAACAACTTCCAATTTTTTTTGCTGGGTTATGTATGTATGAGTTCCAATCAGCGGTGCCATCTCTGACGATTTTTCTTCATTTGGACGATTTTTAATGGTAAATTTGGCCTGCGACGATCAGAGAATGAAGCCGCCGACCATTTTTTGCCAGTCACCGCCGCCGAATGTCGACTCATCTCGATTCAAATTTAGCCGCCATTTAATCAAAAATATTGATTTATATGAGAAAAAATGATTAATAATTGTTGTATATTTTGTCAAATTTTTGAACCTTTACCAACAATCAATCAGTATCAAGTTGCTATTATAATTTCATTTCATTTTCATTTTATTTATTATTCTCCAAAATAATATATACAAAGCCAAACCTGGCCCAATTAATAATATATTACAGATTTATGCGGTAATAAACTAACTACAATAACAGGTTTATTAAGAAAAATATTAAGAATTTATAAGAATTTAATAACTATTAAGCTAATAAATAAATATAAAAAAAATATATTATAATTAATATAAAAAATATATAAATTTTAAAATTAAAAAAAACAAGAACTTTGGCTCCCCTGCCTACAACAATAAAGAAATAAAAAGTATGTGAAAGCATGGTCCATTATTGATGACTAGCTAAAGAAATGATTTTTATCAAGGTTAGATTAGGTTAGGTGGCAGCCCGATGTATCAGGCTCACTTAGACTATTCAGTCCATTGTGATACCACATTGGTGAACTTCTCTCTTATCACTGAGTGCTGCCCGATTCCATGTTATGCTCAATGACAAGGGACCTCCTTTTTATAGTCCGAACGGCGTTCCACATTGGAGTGAAACCACTTAGAGAAGTTTTGAAACCCTCAGAAATGTCACCAGAATTACTGAGATGGGATAATCCACCGCTGAAAAACTTTTTGGTGTTCGGTCGAAGTAGGAATCGAACCCACGACCTTGTGTATGCAAAGCGGGCATGCTAACCATTGCACCACGGTGGCTCCCAATGATTTTTATCAAAAAATTCTCCCTTTTACATAAATGAATAAAATTCTTTAGTAGAATAAAAAAAATTCTTAAATGAAGCGGAAAATGATTCCAAATTCTAGCGACACAGACTGTAAAAGATCGACCACAAACAGCCGTATTAAAACGAGGGAAAATTATCTGCGGATTTCTGATAAAATAAAGAGGCTTCGGAGCAGAGGTGGAGAACCCGTATTTACTAGCCTATAAAACAACATCAAAGCCTTATAGTCAATATACATAGGAAAAGGCACTTCTAGAAACTCTAATACACTTCCTGAAGTGTGATCATTGCGACGTAAAGAGAAAACAAACCGGACAATCATATTCACTATTCGTTGTAGCCTACTACAGCAAGTCAAATTCGCACCTGATACCACTTCAATAGAATAGAATTAACAGAAGACATTTGTAATGAAAACCCCAATCTCTTCCTAATATGAACTGGCATAAACAAATGTAGCGAGTAAAGCCTCCGAAGAGTGGACAGAACTTTCGAAAAAATAGAATCAACATGATGTTCAAAACCGAGTCCCCTATCCATCACCACACCAAGACATCTCATTTCAGTAACGAAAGGGATTCTATAACCATTGACTTTTATATTCAATTCTACTTCATCATTTGTATGATAAAAGGACATAGCTCTGGATTTAGAGTCATTTATAAAAAAAACATTATCACAAACCCACCGACTAACATGTTCCAAAACATGATTAATATTCATCTAAAGTTGTAAAGTAGACATACAAGGTTAGGTTAGGTTAGGTTAGGTGGCAGCCCCATGTATCAGGCTCACTTAGACTATTCAGCCCATTGTGATACCACATTGGTGAACTTCTCTCTTATCACTGAGTGCTGCCCGATTCCATGTAAAGCTCAATGACAAGGGACCTCCTTTTTATAGCCGAGTCCGAACGGCGTTCCACATTCCAGTTGACAGCTGACAGCACCCCTGAGGTGACCAACTTTCAACGCCTACAGGTCAGCCCGTGGACCCACTAGGGACCCACAAATTTGCAAACTTTGAGGAAAACACATCAGCTTTCACACATCTTTATGTTGATATCTTTATCCGTTCAAAAGTTACAGAATTATTAAAAACAAGTATATACAGCAGTAAGTTCGGCCGGGCCGAATCTTAAATACCCACCACCATGAACCAAATATTAGGGTTTCCTTTGATATTTCAGGAGGGCTTGAGGACTTCAGGACACTTCCTGAAGATAAATCTAAAGATTTCACCTATTAGGACTATATTAGATTCTGGATTTATAAGAACCATTTTTCATCTTGTAAGTGTGCAAGAAAATTATAAAATAACGTCTTGATTTGAAATCTTAAATCTGTAGATTTTCACCCGAGAAGTAAAATCTGGAAATTTTACATTGAGTTTCAAGCAATTTTCATGATCAGTGTGCCTTCTACACCCTCAAGAAGTATCTATATGGAGGCATTACCAAATGGACCGATAAAAACTTAATCCGATACACGTTTTTGTGAGCCTAAAATACCAGAATATTTACAATTTCAGGCAAATCGGATAAAAACTACGGTTTCTAGAAACCTAACGAGTTAAATCGGGAAATCGTTCTTATGGGGGCTATACTAAAATATGGACCGATACTCACCGTTTTCGGCACACCTTTTTATGGCCCGAAAATACCTCTAGATTTCCAATTTCAGGCAAATTGGATAAAAACTTCGGATTCTAGAAGCCCAAGAAGTAAAATCGGGAAATCGGTCCATATGGGGCTTATACCAAAATATGGACCGATACTCACCATTTTCGGCACACGTATTTGTGGTCCTACAATACCTCTAGATTTCCAATTTCAGGTAAATTGAATAAAAACTGCGGTTTCTATAAGCCCAAGAAGTAAAATCGGGAGATCGGTCTATATGGGGGCTATACCAAAACATGGACCGATACTCACCATTTTTGGCACACCTCTTTAGGGTCATAAAATACCTCTAGATTTCAAATTTCAGGCAAATTGGATAAAAACTACAATTTCTATAAGCCCAAGAACCCAAATCGGGAGGTCGGTTTATATGGGGACTATATCAAAACCTGGACTGATATAGCCCATCTTCGAACTTGACCTGCCTGCAGACAAAAGACGAGTTTATGCAAAATTTCAGCACGATTGCTTCATTATTGAAGACTGTAGCGTGATTACAAAAGACAGACAGACGGACATGGTTATATCGTCTTAGAAGCTCTCCCTGATCAATAATATATACTTTATATAGTCGGAAATCGATATTTCGATGTGTTACAAACGGAATGACAAACTTATTATACCCCCGTCACCATTCTATGGTGGTGGGTATAAAAAAGCGATTTGGAACCACTGTGCATAGTTATAAGTTGACGATTCTTCATAAGTTGTAATGTAAACAGACATTTTTTAATCTCAATATTATGACAATTTGTATCTAGCTTGCTCTCAGCCACATTCGTCTCCAATGTAGAAAGACATTTCAAAGCAGCCAATATAAATAAAATTCAATACGGAAACTTCATCTTTACAATGTATTCTTTTGTTTTGTTATGAAGTCAGTTTAGTTAAACTCGCTTTAATGCAACAGACACCGTCGTTAGCTATTTACTCTACAGTTGGTGTATTATTTTTGTTCTTTTCAAAAATTTTCCCGATGAAGCCTTTCAATGAAAAGACGAAATATTGAATAAATAAAAATTAGTCATTCAGACCTCGAGCTCGTTTTTATCAACAATTATCAATTGGAGAAAAAATTATACTTGAGTAAGTATTGATTTAAATTCACATGGAGAATAGGAAATTTTTCTCTCAAGAGAAATTTATTATACAAATTGAATTGGAACATCTAGTGATTAAAAATATAGTCACAATCAAAAATATTATTTATTTTTTTACTGCATATTATTACAATATTTATTCGAGCTTATTGGACAGGAAGATTAAGGGAATTGATACTATTAATTGACTATACATATGTTTCAGTGTTGGCCACTACACATTTCCATAGTCTTTAGTGAGATCTGGTAGGGCTTATACGAAAAAATGATGCACAGTGGTGGTGAAAAAATTGTTTAATTTAGGAAGAATAATTCTCGTATGTAAATTTCATAAGGAATAAAAGTTCGAATAAATATTACAATAATAATATATAGTTTAAATGACTTGGACTTTAAACCAGCCATTATTGATATCAGGCTAACATAAAAATATTTTTTTTTTATATTATATATATTATAACAGGTTGGCTGATAAGTCCCCGGTCTAACAAAGAAACACACATTTTTTAGTCAAAATTCGTTTTTATTATTCAACATAGTTCCCTTCAAGAGCGATACAACGATTATAACGACCTTTTAATTTTTTGATACCATTTTGGTAGTACTCCTTCGGTTTTGCCTCAAAATAGGCCTCAGTTTCGGCGATCACCTCTTCATTGCAGCCAAATTTTTTCCCTGCGAGAATCCTTCTAAGGTCTGAGAATAAGAAAAAGTCGCTGGGGCCAGATCTGGAGAATACGGTGGGTGGGGAAGTAATTCGAAGCCTAATTCATGAATTTTTGCCATCGTTCTCAATGATTTGGTGGAACAACACTTTTTTCTTCTTCATATGGGGCCGTTTTGCCGCGATTTCGACCTTCAAACGCTCCAATAACGCCATATAATAGTCACTGTTGATGGTTTTTCCCTTCTCAAGATAATCGATAAAAATTATTCCATGCGCATCCCAAAAAACAGAGGCCATTACTTTGCAAGAGGACTTTTGAGTCTATCCATGCTTCGGAGACGGTTCACCGGTCGCTGTCCACTCAGGCGACTGTCATTGGACTCAGGAGTGTAGTGATGGAGCCATGTTTCATGCATTGTCACATATCGACGGAAAAACTCGGGTGTATTACGAGTTAACAGCTGCAAACACCGCTCAGAATCATCAACACGTTGTTGTTTTTGGTCAAATATGAGCTCGCGCGGCACCCATTTTGCACAGAGCTTCCGCATATCCAAATATTGATGAATGATATGACCAACACGTTCCTTTGATATCTTTAAGGCCTCTGCTATCTCGATCAACTTCATTTTACGGTCATTCAAAATCATTTTGTGGATTTTTTTGATGTTTTCGTCGGTAACCACCTCTTTCGGGCGTCCACTGCGTTCACCGTCCTCCATGCTCATTTCACCACGCTTGAATTTTGCACACCAATCAATTATTGTTGATTTCCCTGGGGCAGAGTCCGGAAACTCAGTATCAAGCCAAGTTTTTGCTTCCACCGTATTTTTTCCCTTCAGAAAACAGTGTTTTATCAAAACACGAAATTCCTTTTTTTCCATTTTTTTTCACAATAACAAACGTTGCTTCACAAAAGACAAAAGACGCTCTATCTAACAAAAAAATTGACTTACAGACGTCAAATTTTGATACGAATCATTTGAAGGTTGGTACTATATAAAAATAATATGCATTTAATAATAGCGACGCCATCTATGTGTCAGACCGGGGACTTATCAGCCAACCTGTTATTAAACTTATAAAGGGTGATTTGTTAAGAGCTTGATAACTTTTTTTTTTTTAAAAAACGCATAAAATTTGCAAAATCTCATCGGTTCTTTATTTGAAACGTTAGATTGGTCCATGACATTTACTTTTTGAAGATAATTTCATTTAAATGTTGACCGCGGCTGCGTCTTAGGTGGTCCATTCGGAAAGTCCAATTTTGGGCAACTTTTTCGAGCATTTCGGCCGGAATAGCCCGAATTTCTTCGGAAATGTTGTCTTCCAAAGCTGGAATAGTTGCTGGCTTATTTCTGTAGACTTTAGACTTGACGTAGCCCCACAAAAAATAGTCTAAAGGCGTCAAATCGCATGATCTTGGTGGCCAACTTACCGGTCCATTTCTTGAGATGAATTGTTCTCCGAAGTTTTCCCTCAAAATGGCCATAGAATCGCGAGCTGTGTGGCATGTAGCGCCATCTTGTTGAAACCACATGTCAACCAAGTTCAGTTCTTCCATTTTTGGCAACAAAAAGTTTGTTAGCATCGAACGATAGCGATCGCCATTCACCGTAACGTTGCGTCCAACAGCATCTTTGAAAAAATACGGTCCAATGATTCCACCAGCGTACAAACCACACCAAACAGTGCATTTTTCGGGATGCATGGGCAGTTCTTGAACGGCTTCTGGTTGCTCTTCACTCCAAATGCGGCAATTTTGCTTATTTACGTAGCCATTCAACCAGAAATGAGCCTCATCGCTGAACAAAATTTGTCGATAAAAAAGCGGATTTTCTGCCAACTTTTCTAGGGCCCATTCACTGAAAATTCGACGTTGTGGCAGATCGTAAGTCTATTCATGATGAAATGTCAAAGCATACTGAGCATCTTTCTCTTTGACACCATGTCTGAAATCCCACGTGATCTGTCAAATACTAATGCATGAAAATCCTAACCTCAAAAGAATCACCCTTTAGTAAATATAAAATGAGAATGGGAGTAATAGAGGGAAGCTTTAATAACTACCCAATAAACAGAGGATGAGCGCTTTTCAAATGCAACAACTTTTCAGTTTGAGGGTAAATATAATTTTCAACATAAATTCAACTTGACTTGAAATAGCTCATCTTAAATACATCTTCAAATTGTTTGCGAATTACTTCCAATTAGCCAAAATGTTGACGAAATCTTTGAAAAGGTGTTGAAGATAATATGAGAAAACTTTGACCACACACTACCCTAAAATGCAACGAAAAAACCATGTGGTTTTCAATACTTATTTGTGCAACGAAGTTCGTGGTCAATTGCAAGAAATTAAAAAAATGGAAAATTTTATACAAATAAGCAAATAGTTTATAAAAATAGGTAAGTGAAAATAAAAAATTAAATAAAACTTTAAGGAAATCACTAAATGTATATCTCTTTGCAGAAAACTAAAATTATGGATTCTACGTTCTTGAAAACATTAAAAAGCTGACCGATGAAAAAATGGTGGACAATTAACTGGAACTGCTTCAAATAGTTTATAATAATTGGTACGTCAATATGAAAAATTAAATCAACACTTTAGAGAAGTCACTAAATTTAAATCTCTTTGCAGAAAACTAAAATCTTTGGATGCTACATTCTTGCAAACATTAAGAAGCTGACCAATGAAAAATGAGTGGCTTATCGACAAGAAAAAGTTTCCAGAAACATTGCAAGTGCAACCAATTAAAATTGTTAAAAACAACAAATTGTTGAAATCAACAACTTCTGGATGAAAATGTGCATCACATCGTCAGTTTAATTCATATGCTATTATCAGTTTAAAATTGATATTTTGTGAATTCCTTCTGCTGGAAATCAATTCTAACACGCGGTCCAGTACGTTCATAATTTCAAATTGCCCGCATGTTAATAAATTTTAATGCTGTTTTATGACACCAAAATGAAGGAAATCGAATTATCAATGCAAAAGTGTTTCCTAATAATGTTTAAGATATGTTTAATAAGATTATTATTTATCAATTGGTATTGTAGTGTATTATGTAGTGCAATGTATTATTATATATTTTATTTTGATGAAAATGAATAAATTATACAAAATTCATAGAATTTTGGCTTTGACTTTCAATTTGAAGTGGGGACATCATTCATACAAATTTAGGTTGAAAAGTATTTGCAACGATGTTAATTTTGAATTTGACTCGCATCGAAAATTGTTTGACAAATTATTGAGTAGCGATGCATTTCAATTTGAGGATAACACTTGAGATATTATTGGTAATGTGTTGAATTTCACTGTTGAGGGTAATGTCTGTTTTTTGTTGAGAACGCGATTTTCTCAACAATTTCTCAACTTGAATCGTACCCTAATCCTTTGAAAAAATGTTTGAAAAATTGTTGAAATTTTGCATTTTTCAAACGTTTGTGTTTATTGGGTAAGGTCATTAGCTAGATAGAACTATTGTTTCTAGTCATATCTTAAAAATAAATCAATGTTTAAGAAAACTGGAAGCTAGATGACTGAATTAGATATTTAAAATTATTAATTCATGTAATTAAAATGAATTAATCCTTTTCTTATGTTTTTGCTTGACGAATTTTATGTGACGACGATTAAAATTTGAGGATTTCAGCCCAAAACAGTTGGTACCTCTGGGTCCAAGTAATGTTGTTACTTCTATAGAATTACAATGTTGCCAAAGTGTACTTTTGTACTTTTCTGGCGGAAAAAGTACGGTGGCGGAAAAAGGCCACCGTTAAACATTTTTTTGAAAATTTGCCCTTTTTACATCGATGTTTTTAAACCACTTAACTTATCAATCCAATTATAAACGATTATTTGTCATCTCAATACCTTTCATTTAAGTATCAACAGCGATATAATCGGACATTTCTAACTCGAGATACAATTTGTTTAATGAAAAAAGAGCGAAAAACTAAAAAAGGGATATCTCAAAAACTGTCCCATAAATTTTTTTTACATTTTTTTCGAATTCAGCACAATCACATCTCATCAAAAGTACATGGAAAAAAAATAATTTTGTAAACTACACCCAAAAAAAGTGAACCCACCGTAGAAGAAAATGTAGGTTTATTTTAGAAAATTTTAACTAAAATAGTTTTCTAATTGCAACATGTTATAAATCAGTTAATACTTTTTGTCAAACTGAAGAAATTTTTTTAAAAATAATTAATTTTTTCCTGTTGTTTAAGAAAATTTCATATGTTGAAAGAAACAATTGGATTTAAAAATTGTTAATGTATCTTTAGCGCTGTACGAAGTTCAAAACATATTCAATTTCAGTAAAATTTAATCATTTGAGAGACTTACGAACTCAATTTAAGCAAACTTCTGCCATTTTAGGAAAATATGAACTATTTTATTTTGTAGTAACTATATTTGTATACAACTTTTTTAGTTCATGTCATTAAAGTTAGCAAAAAATTATTCAAATAAGGAACATTTACTCGTATTGTGCAAAATTTAACTAAAATCAACTAATCTTCATGAACTAAAATAAAGTTCAGTTGGCATTAGAGCCCCTTTTTTCTGGGTGTAGTGTAATTAAAATAAAATTTTCTCACATTTGGCAAAATTGAACTAAAATCAACTAATTTTCATGAGCTAAAATAAAGTTAAATCGGCTATAAAAAATTTCTAGCTTTTGTTTTTGGTGTATTTTTTAATGGGCTTGACCTTGAAGGTCACTTTAAAATGCGAATTATTCCATTATTTTCATCCAACGTTTCGCTGGGATATGTTTCTAGCCTCATCAGGGATGATTTATTTATTGGATCTGGCAACAAAATATTATGGAAATACCAAAGATAAATTAGATAATAAGATGACGAAGTTGGGTTATAGAACTTTCATAACAGATGGCATTGAGGAGCCTAGATAAATTGAAATTATCTAACATCATTTCGTTCCATCGGGCTAATAGATGGCTAGACGGGTCATAGAGCGACACTTTCTTAAAAAAAACTACTTAAGTATTGCATAAGTGAATTGCTGTTTAGAGAGAATTTTAATTTTTCAAATTTTTGCTTATTAGAGCCAATTTCCACTAATTAAAAATTTTCAAAATTGTAGCTAGTAATTCGCTGATGCAATTGGCCATTATGGACCACGCAATACAAGAATAGTTTGAAGTTGCGAATAAGAAATGTAAAACTATTGGAGTTTTGAATAAATACAATATAAAGCATTTTTTTAAATATTCACAATTTCTCCAATTCAAAACTAGGTTTTCTACTTTAGGTTTATGATTTTTGCGACATACGTATTATACCGTCGTAAACGAACCGTCTTTTCCTCTGGATCTTTAGGAAATCCACAAAGATGTTTGGGGGTTTCACATACGTAGTGGACGTCCAAAAACAGCAACAACAACAGAAATTGTATGTATATGGTATTAAATCATCGACGAATAAAAGTGCGTGAAATTGCTAATATCATGGGCATCTCAAATGATCGAGTCCATTTAATTTTGCATGAAGAACTACAGATGAAAAAGCTTTCTGTAAGATGGGTGTCGCATTTGTTAACAGTCGATCAAAAACGCATAAGAATGAAAATTTCTCAAGCTTGTTTGGATCTTTTTAAGCGAAATAAATGGATTTTAAGCGTCGTTTCATAACTGTTGATGAGACATGGATCCACCACTATACTCCAGAGACATAAGAACAATCCAAACAATAGACTGAAGCTGGAGGAAGTGCCCCAAAGAAGGCAAAAACAATTCAATCGGCTGGTAAGGTTATGGCAACGGTTTTTTGGGACTTCAAAGGTATCTTATTGATTGACTATCTGACTATCAAAACGGTAAAACAATAAATTCACAGTACTATTGCAACCTTTTGGATCAATTAAATGTACAAATTCGAGAAAAACGTGCTGGCTTACAACACAAAAAATAATTTTTCATCAAGACAACGCACCAGCGTACAAGAGTGTTTTAACAATGGCTAAAATCAACTAATTAAAGTACGAGTTGTTTGACCACCCACCTTATTTTCCTGATTTAGCTCCCAGTGACTTTTACTTGTTCCCAAATCTAATAGAATTCCTTGCTGGCAAGCGTTTTACCTCAAATGTTACAGTTGTAAACCACTATTTTGAAGACCTTGAGGAAAACTATTTTAATCAAGGGATAGAATTGCTAGAAAAGCGTTGAACTTAGTGTATTGAAGTTTCAGGAGATTATATTGAAAAATAAAAATATTTATGAAAAACTAACTATTCTCTTTCATTGAAAGGCTAAGAAGTTTCCGAACCGCCTTCGTACTATCACAAATGTTTACTGGTAGTCCTTCGTTTACATTTCACAGTAAAAACTTGCAATTATCAGCTGGTTAATAATCAACAAATCCAATTGCACTAGAATTAGAAAATATAAATATATTTCGTTTTAATTGGTTTAAAACCGCTGAATTAATGACAAATTCATGAACGTGTACACTTCTACTAATTTTACCCAAGAGAATAAAACCCATTCTTACTATCTTGCAAGTTTATACTGAATAACTTTTATTGGAAAATTAGCTAAACAAATCTATTGTTGTCCAATTTTCGTAAAAGTAAATCCATTCCATTAACCTCTAATGCCCCAATTTTTTCGTACATACACTGAAAAAAGCATGTCCGGCTCCAAAGATTTTGTACAATAATGATTTTGGTATTGATTCCGAATTGGCATATATTCGTTTTTTTCAGATTTTTCTTCATGAGCTATTAAAGAGCTTTAAAAACGCACTAACGACAATTTAAATTTCCAATTTCATACTCGACTTCGAGTAGAAATTATTCTATGTATACGTTTTTAAAATAAAGTGTTGAAAAACATCTTCCATTTTTTGAACGCTTTTTTGGTTTGTGGTCAAGATACAAAAACTCCACAAATTTAAAGACTTTTTCTTTAATTTTAAGATTTTTTAGAATTGACCCTTCTTTCATGTAAAGATACCCATTTTTAAGTTGAATCACTTAACTATAAAGACAAAACGACTTTATCGGATTTTGGACAAGGAAAAAAAGTTTATATAAGAGAAATTCACAAATGCTATTATAACCAAAATTCGCGTTACGACAATATTTTTTCAGCGTACAAAGCAATGCTATTTGAATTTAGTAATATCATAATAAATTTAGAATATTATAATAACATAAAAAGGATAAACGAGTCAAATGCTAATATTCTAAATGTAATGTTTCAATTGAGCTTTGAAATATGTGGAAAACCTTATTCTGGCAACAAGGCTTAGGTAGAAAACGACGTTTTATCCATATTTCAATAGAAACATGTCGAAAATAAAAAAAGTCAAAAATAGCTAAAACGGTCATGAAAAAAGCCTGAAAACTTAAACCTGAATTCATTTTATTCCCGCTAAACGACTTAAAAAAAAGAGCCAAATCTAACGGGGAAATAGCTAAATTGGCAACGCTGCTCCCTATAGCCATATCGGCACGCCAATGGTAATCCGGACACTTTATTTATTTTGGATTACCCCGTAAAGTATACGACCACCAGTTATCTTTGTCCACAATTTAACCTTTGTATCTCAGAGGAAAATGATAATATTTAAAGACTCATTTTGTCCAATTCAAAAATTTATTATTTAAATAATGATGAAAAATATGTACATACATACATTAACCCTATATAAGGGAGTTATCTTAAATCCGCAGGTACATATATGTAAAATAAATGTAAAAAAAGTACTGTCATAATAGAATTATAAATATTAATTCATTTTGTATTACATACATAAGTACATTTAGTAATTATCTATATAAATTTAGCATAATGGTACATTGTGAGAGCAATAATAGTATTTCATTAATTTGACAAGTTTTTTTATTATTGAAAAATGAGAAAAATAGTCTTAATCTAGGGTTATACTACACCTATATATACATACAACTATATGCTTATCCTAAAATATTTTATGATTTTATTTTTCACTTAGTGGGATACGGCTCCTTAATATTTCTTCTTTTGTCTCATTTTCTTTTTTTCTGCGTAGAATTGATAAAAATTAGTCCTTATTTTAGTCGTTTCTGTTATTACTTTTTTTTTGGATGACAGTAGTTTTCTTTTCGATTTTTATGTCTTCTTTTTGGCCATACGGTTATTTTATTACCATAATATTTTTTTGGTAGGATGGAACTTTGAAAAAAAATGTACTTCTTTATGTCTAGAGATTTATTTGGGCATGATAAATGTTTCTGCAACAGTTAACTGTATATGTATATTTTTTATATTTGGACATTAAATTATATGCACATTTGCTTTTATTAACACTGTTTCTATGTTTGTATGCACACAATATACTGATCCACTTTTGTTAATTTTTTTCAGTTTTTAAATGTTTTAGTTTAGTTTTCTCGTTTTTATTTTACAAAAAAAAATAAAAACATTTCGAATCTTTGCCAGAGTTAATCGAGCTGGACAAATTTAATCACATAAACACTTTCTTTCAAAATTAAATTAGTAATTCACTGTCTTTTCCTTCAGGCCTCTCGTTATTAATTTTCTTTTTAATTTCACCAAGAAAAGCTTAATCTTTTCGTCAAAAAGACTGACTACCAACTGATTTTTATGTATCCGTCTTTAGTAGTCTTATGGTACCTAATACTATAACTACACAAAGGAGGAATTGACAAGAATCCAATTGCCTTCGCCTCCCTCCAAATCAACTACAATCAAGTCATAGGAGGAACTAGCAATATAACAGTTCAGATGAAGGCATGAGATATAAAGAGAGACTATTTAGCTCTGCTCAACTCTTAGCCAATCTACAAAATTAACTGGTGATGCCACATCTGCACAATGGGGGTAGTGAAAGATAGAAAAAGACGGGATACGTAAAAGATTAAAATTCGGACATTCACAACACAGCAGTATCGTTAAACGCATTTTGTGTAGGTTCTTCCTCCGGTGATTCTTTGGATCTATTCCTATAGACCCACATAATCGGTTCAGCGTCAGAGCTCATCCCATAGCATCTAGTGCAGTAAATCTCTCTGAGTTTTGCACTAAGATAGTCATATAGTGCCTCTATGCGATCGAACGTGTCAATCATTTCTTCGGAATCCAGATCGAAATCCCTCAAGGTTTCCGCTAGGTCTCCCAATTTCTTGAATTGCGTTTCTAAGTCATATTGTTGTCTTCTCAACAAGGAATAATTGCCCAACTCATATTTAACCAGGGACATTCTGTCTTCCAGTATCTCGACTTGCCACTGGAATCTCATCACAAATATGGTTTCCATTTCTGATTAATGCTCATCATTAGATGCTTCCTAGCAATTTAATTGTTTCGTTCTTTACCCCTTAGTAAAGAACAGTTAATTTTACCTGTACACAGAACGGGATTCCCCAAGGAACGCAAGTGTGCAGGATTTCCAATTTAGGGAGTAAATTCCCTTTCTGCAACTCTGTGCAGATTTTGCCTCCGATCCGTTCGAAAGGCTTATTTTTACCATTCGAGTCTCTTACCACGGGTGGAGGAAAACTCGATGCGTTTTCATTTTATTATGCCATAAATCTTATCCATCCTAAATACACATATCGCAGATAGTGCATGCTTAGACATCTAAACAATATTGTTATTTAGATTTGCTATTGCAGAATATGTATTTTCTCTGAAAGATGGACGATTTATGTTTGATCTTGCTGAGCTAATACCAAATAAACTCGCATGATTTCGTTGAGTAATTATGGGTTCATTATTTACTGACTGTTGAATATTTTATACTTGACTATTGGTGTTTTGAGATGGTGAATTTGCAGATTTAGATGGAACAACTTGTTTTTTAGTTTTATTTTGTCGTATTTTTTGGAGTTCTTTAGCAACGATTCATCTACGATAGGTTGCTGAATGTTCTCCACAATTAACGCATTTTGAGTTACAGTTTGTGGAATAATGTTTACCGGAGAATTTTACACAACGAGGTTGTTTTGAACAGTAATTTTTGGTATGGTTGAAGCTTTGCCAATTCGAGCAATGTGGTAGTTTAAGTGGTTCAATTACTACTATCGTGCTAAGAATATCGTCAATACGAGTATTATATATTTTATTTATATCTTCAGAATGGTCGAAGGATAGAAAAAACATGTCCAACTTACCTTTGGTTCTGAATTTAGTTTTATTGAAACACTTAGGATATTAAATACTTTTTATGCAGATCGCTTTTTATATATTCTCAGGATCGCTAGTATGAGATAGGTTTTTGGCCAAGGGTGATTCAATTAATTAAGTGTTTAATTGGAAACGGAAAATTTTTCAATTACGTTTGTAATTGAAAATTGTTTACGAGTTGAATAACAAATTAATTGAATCAGTCAATTTTTTTTTAATTGGAAACGTAACAAATATTAATAATTTATCAATTGGTTTAATAATTTAATTAATAAAATAATCAATTAACATATTAATTCCAAATTCAATAAATTTTTTGTGTGTACACACAACAAATTATTATCGACATTTTATCAATTAAATTTGGAAACGGATTCTTTTAATATGTTGATTGATTCAATTAATTATTTAATTAAATCGGAAAAAACCAATTAAAGAATGAATGATTTACAAAATTATTTGATTGTTGAATCCACAATTTTCGTGAATGAAATGATTTTTTTATGTAGACAGACATATATATTCTTAATAAATTGTCTTCAATGTCCTCTAGTTTATATTTTTGTTTCAGTAAAATTAAACCACCTTTACCAGCAAAAACGACTGATTTTTTTAGTTATGTACAATTTAATGATTCTAACGAGAATCTTAATGCTTTGTATTCTAGTAGTTACATTGCCGTTGTCAATTATGTCGACTACTACTAAAGAATGTGGCAACACCCAAAATTTCAATAAGCCAAAAGTGGATAAATAGTTTTTACCTAAATCCAGTAAATATTTATGCATGAATACAGACATACACCACCCTTTTGAGCATACCTCCACCTTTATGAACGGATGAATAACATGTTGTAATCAACCAACCGTAAATTTTGTAATGCACCTTTCTTTGGTCAGTATGACCGGCTAGAGCTATGAGAGACATTTTCATTGCAACAGTATTATTACAACAAACGTGTGGGTTGCTACTGACAAAGTTCTTACTATTGTCGCTCGGAAAACTAATATTTCATTAAGTAAACAACTACTGTACTCGGGATTTGTGGTAGTATAGTCGTTTATTGGTTTGGCAGTTAACATTATTAAGTGGTACACATGTATAATAAAAAAAGAAGCAATTAAATGAAACTTAAACGGTATTTGCAGAAATTTCGAATGATCTGTACGAAATATCGAGTTGTTGGCTGCCACAAAAGGTTAAAATCATCAACTAATCTATGTGTGACGTAAAAAATATTGTCTGTGTGTGTGTGTGTTTAGAAAATATTTTGGTTTTATTCGAGTTCGTATGTAATACTTAACAATTGTACCTAGCAAGAAAAACAAAGCAGGAAAGTCAATGACTATGCAACGTAATGGATAACGCTTCTCAGTATACATGAAAGTATTATATTTTTGTTAATAACGATACATACACTGAAAAAACAGTGAACCCACCAGGAAGAAAACTTTTGATTAATTTTAGAAAATTTTGACTAGTTTTAGAAATTTTTAACTAAACAATATTACAAGCGCTGGCATCACGCCGATATATAAGTAAATATTTTTCGACATATTCAAGAAAATTTATTAGACATAAATAATTTTTTTCACTTATTAAAGAAAATGTTGTAGTTTGAAGGAAAAGATTGGAGTTCAAAATTGCATGAATGTCTTTAGTGACATACGAAGTTCATGACGCTTTTGTAGTAAAATTTACAAAGTTGAAGAAATAATGAACTATTTTATGAGAAATACGAATTTAGTAAATCTCTATGCTTAATTTGTGCATAATTTTTCCACGTCTTTTAGTTCATTTAACTAACGTACGCAAAAAATTATTAGAGTATATGAAACTTTCTCCAAATATAATAATTTCATGAACTAAAATATAGTTAAATTGGCTTTAGTGAAATAGTGAGTTCACTTTTTTTTGAGTGTATATCAATGTTCTGTGAAAAATTCATGTACCCTAATGCATAACTTCCCAGCAAAAAAAGAGCTTCCAAAAAAGTAGTTTGGATCCCCAATCTGTGATCCGGAAGTAGTGCAAACTTGGATCATCTCCAATGAATTTTACATGGGCTTGTCATAGGACGGAAGTACTCCCTTTTTGGATCCTTTGCATTGCTTTAGAAGTTGTGCCCTGGAAGTTAATTTGAATGAAAAAATTTAAAAAGCGAAAAAAACATTTTTTTTTCAACCAATTTCACTTTTTTTTATCCATATGTTTTATTACACAATTATTTTCCTATTATCTATTTTTTACAATTTGAAAAACTTTTTCGCTCCGACCAGGGGTTGAACCTGGGTTTGCTGGCACCATAACAGAACGCCTTAGCACACTCAGCCACAAACGCCATTGAACATAAAGCGTCGAAAGGTCAATTGAAATGTTTGTGATATGATCGTAATACGAAACCAAGGAATAACATTCTAATTGCTTCTCGAGATGTTCTTTATTAGTATGAACGAAAAAAATAAGAAACGCAGGTTCGAATCTCACCAGCAGCAATTTTTTTTATCAAATATTTTTCTAACAAATTATTTTTTATATCATGAATTGTTTTTATTTTTTATTTTCGGCATATATTTTCGTATAAATATATTTTTTCCATTAAAAATCAACAAAAAAATTAAAAATTCTCGTAATTTGCAAAACGTTCTCAAAAGAACTTCCATGGAAGCAAAAAAGTCAAACGGCACAGGTTCAAATTCCAGCGGGGATGAAATTAATTTTTTTTTATTTTTTTTTTACTTTTTTATTAATTTTCATTTTTTTTTAGTTTTTTTTATTAGTTTTCTATTTTTTTGTAAAATTTAATTGTCCAAAATTTGCACTTAAAATAGCCTGATTGCGTTCTTTCTAATACTTGGACTGCATCGGAAGTAGAAAAAAATCATTGGGGGATCCCAAAATGCGCTTTAGAAGAAATGTTTGTGCACTTGTCCAAAAGGACTGCATCGGAAGTGGAAAAAAATCATTGAGGGATCCCACGATGCGCTTTAGAAGAAATGTTTGTGGACTTGTCCAAAAGGACTGCATCAGAAGTTGAAAAAACTCGATGGGGGATTCTGGGATGGGCTTTAAAAGAAATGTTTGTAGAACAACTTCCAATTTTTTTTGCTGGGTTATGTATGTATGAGTTCCAATCAGCGGTGCCATCTCTGACGATTTTTCTTCATTTGGACGATTTTTAATGGTAAATTTGGCCTGCGACGATCAGAGAATGAAGCCGCCGACCATTTTTTGCCAGTCACCGCCGCCGAATGTCGACTCATCTCGATTCAAATTTAGCCGCCATTTAATCAAAAATATTGATTTATATGAGAAAAAATGATTAATAATTGTTGTATATTTTGTCAAATTTTTGAACCTTTACCAACAATCAATCAGTATCAAGTTGCTATTATAATTTCATTTCATTTTCATTTTATTTATTATTCTCCAAAATAATATATACAAAGCCAAACCTGGCCCAATTAATAATATATTACAGATTTATGCGGTAATAAACTAACTACAATAACAGGTTTATTAAGAAAAATATTAAGAATTTATAAGAATTTAATAACTATTAAGCTAATAAATAAATATAAAAAAAATATATTATAATTAATATAAAAAATATATAAATTTTAAAATTAAAAAAAACAAGAACTTTGGCTCCCCTGCCTACAACAATAAAGAAATAAAAAGTATGTGAAAGCATGGTCCATTATTGATGACTAGCTAAAGAAATGATTTTTATCAAGGTTAGATTAGGTTAGGTGGCAGCCCGATGTATCAGGCTCACTTAGACTATTCAGTCCATTGTGATACCACATTGGTGAACTTCTCTCTTATCACTGAGTGCTGCCCGATTCCATGTTATGCTCAATGACAAGGGACCTCCTTTTTATAGTCCGAACGGCGTTCCACATTGGAGTGAAACCACTTAGAGAAGTTTTGAAACCCTCAGAAATGTCACCAGAATTACTGAGATGGGATAATCCACCGCTGAAAAACTTTTTGGTGTTCGGTCGAAGTAGGAATCGAACCCACGACCTTGTGTATGCAAAGCGGGCATGCTAACCATTGCACCACGGTGGCTCCCAATGATTTTTATCAAAAAATTCTCCCTTTTACATAAATGAATAAAATTCTTTAGTAGAATAAAAAAAATTCTTAAATGAAGCGGAAAATGATTCCAAATTCTAGCGACACAGACTGTAAAAGATCGACCACAAACAGCCGTATTAAAACGAGGGAAAATTATCTGCGGATTTCTGATAAAATAAAGAGGCTTCGGAGCAGAGGTGGAGAACCCGTATTTACTAGCCTATAAAACAACATCAAAGCCTTATAGTCAATATACATAGGAAAAGGCACTTCTAGAAACTCTAATACACTTCCTGAAGTGTGATCATTGCGACGTAAAGAGAAAACAAACCGGACAATCATATTCACTATTCGTTGTAGCCTACTACAGCAAGTCAAATTCGCACCTGATACCACTTCAATAGAATAGAATTAACAGAAGACATTTGTAATGAAAACCCCAATCTCTTCCTAATATGAACTGGCATAAACAAATGTAGCGAGTAAAGCCTCCGAAGAGTGGACAGAACTTTCGAAAAAATAGAATCAACATGATGTTCAAAACCGAGTCCCCTATCCATCACCACACCAAGACATCTCATTTCAGTAACGAAAGGGATTCTATAACCATTGACTTTTATATTCAATTCTACTTCATCATTTGTATGATAAAAGGACATAGCTCTGGATTTAGAGTCATTTATAAAAAAAACATTATCACAAACCCACCGACTAACATGTTCCAAAACATGATTAATATTCATCTAAAGTTGTAAAGTAGACATACAAGGTTAGGTTAGGTTAGGTTAGGTGGCAGCCCCATGTATCAGGCTCACTTAGACTATTCAGCCCATTGTGATACCACATTGGTGAACTTCTCTCTTATCACTGAGTGCTGCCCGATTCCATGTAAAGCTCAATGACAAGGGACCTCCTTTTTATAGCCGAGTCCGAACGGCGTTCCACATTCCAGTTGACAGCTGACAGCACCCCTGAGGTGACCAACTTTCAACGCCTACAGGTCAGCCCGTGGACCCACTAGGGACCCACAAATTTGCAAACTTTGAGGAAAACACATCAGCTTTCACACATCTTTATGTTGATATCTTTATCCGTTCAAAAGTTACAGAATTATTAAAAACAAGTATATACAGCAGTAAGTTCGGCCGGGCCGAATCTTAAATACCCACCACCATGAACCAAATATTAGGGTTTCCTTTGATATTTCAGGAGGGCTTGAGGACTTCAGGACACTTCCTGAAGATAAATCTAAAGATTTCACCTATTAGGACTATATTAGATTCTGGATTTATAAGAACCATTTTTCATCTTGTAAGTGTGCAAGAAAATTAT
Source organism: Haematobia irritans (assembly GCF_050003625.1). Classification (NCBI taxonomy): domain Eukaryota; kingdom Metazoa; phylum Arthropoda; class Insecta; order Diptera; family Muscidae; genus Haematobia; species Haematobia irritans. Next base: position 85,700,062 of record NC_134397.1, on the reverse strand, counting down.
AAAATAACGTCTTGATTTGAAATCTTAAATCTGTAGATTTTCACCCGAGAAGTAAAATCTGGAAATTTTACATTGAGTTTCAAGCAATTTTCATGATCAGTGTGCCTTCTACACCCTCAAGAAGTATCTATATGGAGGCATTACCAAATGGACCGATAAAAACTTAATCCGATACACGTTTTTGTGAGCCTAAAATACCAGAATATTTACAATTTCAGGCAAATCGGATAAAAACTACGGTTTCTAGAAACCTAACGAGTTAAATCGGGAAATCGTTCTTATGGGGGCTATACTAAAATATGGACCGATACTCACCGTTTTCGGCACACCTTTTTATGGCCCGAAAATACCTCTAGATTTCCAATTTCAGGCAAATTGGATAAAAACTTCGGATTCTAGAAGCCCAAGAAGTAAAATCGGGAAATCGGTCCATATGGGGCTTATACCAAAATATGGACCGATACTCACCATTTTCGGCACACGTATTTGTGGTCCTACAATACCTCTAGATTTCCAATTTCAGGTAAATTGAATAAAAACTGCGGTTTCTATAAGCCCAAGAAGTAAAATCGGGAGATCGGTCTATATGGGGGCTATACCAAAACATGGACCGATACTCACCATTTTTGGCACACCTCTTTAGGGTCATAAAATACCTCTAGATTTCAAATTTCAGGCAAATTGGATAAAAACTACAATTTCTATAAGCCCAAGAACCCAAATCGGGAGGTCGGTTTATATGGGGACTATATCAAAACCTGGACTGATATAGCCCATCTTCGAACTTGACCTGCCTGCAGACAAAAGACGAGTTTATGCAAAATTTCAGCACGATTGCTTCATTATTGAAGACTGTAGCGTGATTACAAAAGACAGACAGACGGACATGGTTATATCGTCTTAGAAGCTCTCCCTGATCAATAATATATACTTTATATAGTCGGAAATCGATATTTCGATGTGTTACAAACGGAATGACAAACTTATTATACCCCCGTCACCATTCTATGGTGGTGGGTATAAAAAAGCGATTTGGAACCACTGTGCATAGTTATAAGTTGACGATTCTTCATAAGTTGTAATGTAAACAGACATTTTTTAATCTCAATATTATGACAATTTGTATCTAGCTTGCTCTCAGCCACATTCGTCTCCAATGTAGAAAGACATTTCAAAGCAGCCAATATAAATAAAATTCAATACGGAAACTTCATCTTTACAATGTATTCTTTTGTTTTGTTATGAAGTCAGTTTAGTTAAACTCGCTTTAATGCAACAGACACCGTCGTTAGCTATTTACTCTACAGTTGGTGTATTATTTTTGTTCTTTTCAAAAATTTTCCCGATGAAGCCTTTCAATGAAAAGACGAAATATTGAATAAATAAAAATTAGTCATTCAGACCTCGAGCTCGTTTTTATCAACAATTATCAATTGGAGAAAAAATTATACTTGAGTAAGTATTGATTTAAATTCACATGGAGAATAGGAAATTTTTCTCTCAAGAGAAATTTATTATACAAATTGAATTGGAACATCTAGTGATTAAAAATATAGTCACAATCAAAAATATTATTTATTTTTTTACTGCATATTATTACAATATTTATTCGAGCTTATTGGACAGGAAGATTAAGGGAATTGATACTATTAATTGACTATACATATGTTTCAGTGTTGGCCACTACACATTTCCATAGTCTTTAGTGAGATCTGGTAGGGCTTATACGAAAAAATGATGCACAGTGGTGGTGAAAAAATTGTTTAATTTAGGAAGAATAATTCTCGTATGTAAATTTCATAAGGAATAAAAGTTCGAATAAATATTACAATAATAATATATAGTTTAAATGACTTGGACTTTAAACCAGCCATTATTGATATCAGGCTAACATAAAAATATTTTTTTTTTATATTATATATATTATAACAGGTTGGCTGATAAGTCCCCGGTCTAACAAAGAAACACACATTTTTTAGTCAAAATTCGTTTTTATTATTCAACATAGTTCCCTTCAAGAGCGATACAACGATTATAACGACCTTTTAATTTTTTGATACCATTTTGGTAGTACTCCTTCGGTTTTGCCTCAAAATAGGCCTCAGTTTCGGCGATCACCTCTTCATTGCAGCCAAATTTTTTCCCTGCGAGAATCCTTCTAAGGTCTGAGAATAAGAAAAAGTCGCTGGGGCCAGATCTGGAGAATACGGTGGGTGGGGAAGTAATTCGAAGCCTAATTCATGAATTTTTGCCATCGTTCTCAATGATTTGGTGGAACAACACTTTTTTCTTCTTCATATGGGGCCGTTTTGCCGCGATTTCGACCTTCAAACGCTCCAATAACGCCATATAATAGTCACTGTTGATGGTTTTTCCCTTCTCAAGATAATCGATAAAAATTATTCCATGCGCATCCCAAAAAACAGAGGCCATTACTTTGCAAGAGGACTTTTGAGTCTATCCATGCTTCGGAGACGGTTCACCGGTCGCTGTCCACTCAGGCGACTGTCATTGGACTCAGGAGTGTAGTGATGGAGCCATGTTTCATGCATTGTCACATATCGACGGAAAAACTCGGGTGTATTACGAGTTAACAGCTGCAAACACCGCTCAGAATCATCAACACGTTGTTGTTTTTGGTCAAATATGAGCTCGCGCGGCACCCATTTTGCACAGAGCTTCCGCATATCCAAATATTGATGAATGATATGACCAACACGTTCCTTTGATATCTTTAAGGCCTCTGCTATCTCGATCAACTTCATTTTACGGTCATTCAAAATCATTTTGTGGATTTTTTTGATGTTTTCGTCGGTAACCACCTCTTTCGGGCGTCCACTGCGTTCACCGTCCTCCATGCTCATTTCACCACGCTTGAATTTTGCACACCAATCAATTATTGTTGATTTCCCTGGGGCAGAGTCCGGAAACTCAGTATCAAGCCAAGTTTTTGCTTCCACCGTATTTTTTCCCTTCAGAAAACAGTGTTTTATCAAAACACGAAATTCCTTTTTTTCCATTTTTTTTCACAATAACAAACGTTGCTTCACAAAAGACAAAAGACGCTCTATCTAACAAAAAAATTGACTTACAGACGTCAAATTTTGATACGAATCATTTGAAGGTTGGTACTATATAAAAATAATATGCATTTAATAATAGCGACGCCATCTATGTGTCAGACCGGGGACTTATCAGCCAACCTGTTATTAAACTTATAAAGGGTGATTTGTTAAGAGCTTGATAACTTTTTTTTTTTTAAAAAACGCATAAAATTTGCAAAATCTCATCGGTTCTTTATTTGAAACGTTAGATTGGTCCATGACATTTACTTTTTGAAGATAATTTCATTTAAATGTTGACCGCGGCTGCGTCTTAGGTGGTCCATTCGGAAAGTCCAATTTTGGGCAACTTTTTCGAGCATTTCGGCCGGAATAGCCCGAATTTCTTCGGAAATGTTGTCTTCCAAAGCTGGAATAGTTGCTGGCTTATTTCTGTAGACTTTAGACTTGACGTAGCCCCACAAAAAATAGTCTAAAGGCGTCAAATCGCATGATCTTGGTGGCCAACTTACCGGTCCATTTCTTGAGATGAATTGTTCTCCGAAGTTTTCCCTCAAAATGGCCATAGAATCGCGAGCTGTGTGGCATGTAGCGCCATCTTGTTGAAACCACATGTCAACCAAGTTCAGTTCTTCCATTTTTGGCAACAAAAAGTTTGTTAGCATCGAACGATAGCGATCGCCATTCACCGTAACGTTGCGTCCAACAGCATCTTTGAAAAAATACGGTCCAATGATTCCACCAGCGTACAAACCACACCAAACAGTGCATTTTTCGGGATGCATGGGCAGTTCTTGAACGGCTTCTGGTTGCTCTTCACTCCAAATGCGGCAATTTTGCTTATTTACGTAGCCATTCAACCAGAAATGAGCCTCATCGCTGAACAAAATTTGTCGATAAAAAAGCGGATTTTCTGCCAACTTTTCTAGGGCCCATTCACTGAAAATTCGACGTTGTGGCAGATCGTAAGTCTATTCATGATGAAATGTCAAAGCATACTGAGCATCTTTCTCTTTGACACCATGTCTGAAATCCCACGTGATCTGTCAAATACTAATGCATGAAAATCCTAACCTCAAAAGAATCACCCTTTAGTAAATATAAAATGAGAATGGGAGTAATAGAGGGAAGCTTTAATAACTACCCAATAAACAGAGGATGAGCGCTTTTCAAATGCAACAACTTTTCAGTTTGAGGGTAAATATAATTTTCAACATAAATTCAACTTGACTTGAAATAGCTCATCTTAAATACATCTTCAAATTGTTTGCGAATTACTTCCAATTAGCCAAAATGTTGACGAAATCTTTGAAAAGGTGTTGAAGATAATATGAGAAAACTTTGACCACACACTACCCTAAAATGCAACGAAAAAACCATGTGGTTTTCAATACTTATTTGTGCAACGAAGTTCGTGGTCAATTGCAAGAAATTAAAAAAATGGAAAATTTTATACAAATAAGCAAATAGTTTATAAAAATAGGTAAGTGAAAATAAAAAATTAAATAAAACTTTAAGGAAATCACTAAATGTATATCTCTTTGCAGAAAACTAAAATTATGGATTCTACGTTCTTGAAAACATTAAAAAGCCGATGAAAAAATGGTGGACAATTAACTGGAACTGCTTCAAATAGTTTATAATAATTGGTACGTCAATATGAAAAATTAAATCAACACTTTAGAGAAGTCACTAAATTTAAATCTCTTTGCAGAAAACTAAAATCTTTGGATGCTACATTCTTGCAAACATTAAGAAGCTGACCAATGAAAAATGAGTGGCTTATCGACAAGAAAAAGTTTCCAGAAACATTGCAAGTGCAACCAATTAAAATTGTTAAAAACAACAAATTGTTGAAATCAACAACTTCTGGATGAAAATGTGCATCACATCGTCAGTTTAATTCATATGCTATTATCAGTTTAAAATTGATATTTTGTGAATTCCTTCTGCTGGAAATCAATTCTAACACGCGGTCCAGTACGTTCATAATTTCAAATTGCCCGCATGTTAATAAATTTTAATGCTGTTTTATGACACCAAAATGAAGGAAATCGAATTATCAATGCAAAAGTGTTTCCTAATAATGTTTAAGATATGTTTAATAAGATTATTATTTATCAATTGGTATTGTAGTGTATTATGTAGTGCAATGTATTATTATATATTTTATTTTGATGAAAATGAATAAATTATACAAAATTCATAGAATTTTGGCTTTGACTTTCAATTTGAAGTGGGGACATCATTCATACAAATTTAGGTTGAAAAGTATTTGCAACGATGTTAATTTTGAATTTGACTCGCATCGAAAATTGTTTGACAAATTATTGAGTAGCGATGCATTTCAATTTGAGGATAACACTTGAGATATTATTGGTAATGTGTTGAATTTCACTGTTGAGGGTAATGTCTGTTTTTTGTTGAGAACGCGATTTTCTCAACAATTTCTCAACTTGAATCGTACCCTAATCCTTTGAAAAAATGTTTGAAAAATTGTTGAAATTTTGCATTTTTCAAACGTTTGTGTTTATTGGGTAAGGTCATTAGCTAGATAGAACTATTGTTTCTAGTCATATCTTAAAAATAAATCAATGTTTAAGAAAACTGGAAGCTAGATGACTGAATTAGATATTTAAAATTATTAATTCATGTAATTAAAATGAATTAATCCTTTTCTTATGTTTTTGCTTGACGAATTTTATGTGACGACGATTAAAATTTGAGGATTTCAGCCCAAAACAGTTGGTACCTCTGGGTCCAAGTAATGTTGTTACTTCTATAGAATTACAATGTTGCCAAAGTGTACTTTTGTACTTTTCTGGCGGAAAAAGTACGGTGGCGGAAAAAGGCCACCGTTAAACATTTTTTTGAAAATTTGCCCTTTTTACATCGATGTTTTTAAACCACTTAACTTATCAATCCAATTATAAACGATTATTTGTCATCTCAATACCTTTCATTTAAGTATCAACAGCGATATAATCGGACATTTCTAACTCGAGATACAATTTGTTTAATGAAAAAAGAGCGAAAAACTAAAAAAGGGATATCTCAAAAACTGTCCCATAAATTTTTTTTACATTTTTTTCGAATTCAGCACAATCACATCTCATCAAAAGTACATGGAAAAAAAATAATTTTGTAAACTACACCCAAAAAAAGTGAACCCACCGTAGAAGAAAATGTAGGTTTATTTTAGAAAATTTTAACTAAAATAGTTTTCTAATTGCAACATGTTATAAATCAGTTAATACTTTTTGTCAAACTGAAGAAATTTTTTTAAAAATAATTAATTTTTTCCTGTTGTTTAAGAAAATTTCATATGTTGAAAGAAACAATTGGATTTAAAAATTGTTAATGTATCTTTAGCGCTGTACGAAGTTCAAAACATATTCAATTTCAGTAAAATTTAATCATTTGAGAGACTTACGAACTCAATTTAAGCAAACTTCTGCCATTTTAGGAAAATATGAACTATTTTATTTTGTAGTAACTATATTTGTATACAACTTTTTTAGTTCATGTCATTAAAGTTAGCAAAAAATTATTCAAATAAGGAACATTTACTCGTATTGTGCAAAATTTAACTAAAATCAACTAATCTTCATGAACTAAAATAAAGTTCAGTTGGCATTAGAGCCCCTTTTTTCTGGGTGTAGTGTAATTAAAATAAAATTTTCTCACATTTGGCAAAATTGAACTAAAATCAACTAATTTTCATGAGCTAAAATAAAGTTAAATCGGCTATAAAAAATTTCTAGCTTTTGTTTTTGGTGTATTTTTTAATGGGCTTGACCTTGAAGGTCACTTTAAAATGCGAATTATTCCATTATTTTCATCCAACGTTTCGCTGGGATATGTTTCTAGCCTCATCAGGGATGATTTATTTATTGGATCTGGCAACAAAATATTATGGAAATACCAAAGATAAATTAGATAATAAGATGACGAAGTTGGGTTATAGAACTTTCATAACAGATGGCATTGAGGAGCCTAGATAAATTGAAATTATCTAACATCATTTCGTTCCATCGGGCTAATAGATGGCTAGACGGGTCATAGAGCGACACTTTCTTAAAAAAAACTACTTAAGTATTGCATAAGTGAATTGCTGTTTAGAGAGAATTTTAATTTTTCAAATTTTTGCTTATTAGAGCCAATTTCCACTAATTAAAAATTTTCAAAATTGTAGCTAGTAATTCGCTGATGCAATTGGCCATTATGGACCACGCAATACAAGAATAGTTTGAAGTTGCGAATAAGAAATGTAAAACTATTGGAGTTTTGAATAAATACAATATAAAGCATTTTTTTAAATATTCACAATTTCTCCAATTCAAAACTAGGTTTTCTACTTTAGGTTTATGATTTTTGCGACATACGTATTATACCGTCGTAAACGAACCGTCTTTTCCTCTGGATCTTTAGGAAATCCACAAAGATGTTTGGGGGTTTCACATACGTAGTGGACGTCCAAAAACAGCAACAACAACAGAAATTGTATGTATATGGTATTAAATCATCGACGAATAAAAGTGCGTGAAATTGCTAATATCATGGGCATCTCAAATGATCGAGTCCATTTAATTTTGCATGAAGAACTACAGATGAAAAAGCTTTCTGTAAGATGGGTGTCGCATTTGTTAACAGTCGATCAAAAACGCATAAGAATGAAAATTTCTCAAGCTTGTTTGGATCTTTTTAAGCGAAATAAATGGATTTTAAGCGTCGTTTCATAACTGTTGATGAGACGTGGATCCACCACTATACTCCAGAGACAAAAGATCAATCCAAACAATGGACTGAAGCTGGAGGAAGTGCCCCAAAACAGGCAAAAACAATTCAGTCGGCTGGTAAGGTTATGGCAACGGGTTTTTGGGACTTCAAAAGGGTAAAACAATAAATTCAGAGTACTATTGCAACCTTTTGGATCAATTAAATGTACAAATTCGAGAAAAACGTGCTGGCTTACAACACAAAAAAATTATTTTTCATCAAGGCAACGCACCAGCGCACAAGAGTGTTTTAACGATGGCTAAAATCAACGAATTAAAGTACGGTTTGCTTGACCACCCACCTTTTTCTCCTGATTTAGCTCCCAGTGACTTTTGTTCCCAAATCTAAAAAAATCCTTGCTGGCAAGCGTTTTACCTCAAATGAAGATGCAATTACAGTTGTAAACCATTATTTTGAAGACCTTGAGGAAAACTATTTTAATTAAGGGATAGAATTGCTAGAAAAGCGTTGGACTAAGTGTGTTGAAGTTTCAGGAGATTATATTGAAAAATAAAAATATTTTTGAAAAACTAACTATTTTCTTTCATTGATAGGCTAAGAAGTTTCCGAACCGCCCTCGTAATATCATGAAGTTTGCGTCGATGTTTCTCTCAAATGTACTGCCGTTTGCGTCTGAAAATATCAATAACATTTGTGATTTTAATAAATTTCTGGATTAAAAACCACTAAACAATACCAAAACGATGATAGAAAATTAAAATAGAAAGTGTATGTATAATGAAGTGAATATTCGTGTTTTTTTTTGGGAATATTGCTGTTTTAATTAATTCTTGCGCAGAGTTGCCCTGGAAAAAATTGGTACATAAAGCAATTTTTTCTCATAGCCCTCTACACCTTAACATTTGATTTCTCTCTCCCAGAGTGCCAGACTACGTCTTCTTCTAGATTGTTTTTGGAAATACATTAGCTCACATTCTATTATTTTCCATAAAAGTTTAACTTACATTAAATTTTCGTCAATTATTTTTGCAAAAAAAAAAAGAAAAAAAAAACTTCTATTAATACGATACAAATACAGCACGACATAAACCACATATTTAATAATTGCAAGAATAATTAATTTAAAGTAATATCATACTAAATCTTGTATTGTTATCACATATGGTAAATGACAACTACAATGCTGTAGTTTGCGTTAGCAATTGCTTTTTTCTTTTTATCACACTTGTTGTTTTTTGTTGTATCCGTAAACTCTCTAAAGTATATCTCTTAAAGTGGGTATTAAGTTCGAGTTTAGACGCTAAATCGTCATTTTTTCAGGATTACTTTTCTTTAATAATCCATTTTAAGGACTACAAACTTTGTGAAAATTTGCTTTGGGCTATTCCCCATCAAGTTTTAATAAAATTTGCAACAAATATGTATAATTTTATGCCATTTCTTACTGATTTAGTTTTCACTGTATCGGCTAAACTCGAACTTAATACTCACCTTTAGTGTAGTAGGCATTTATTCGCGATGACAAATACAATAAGCCTGATGGCAAACATTTTTTCTTTTCTTGTTTCCGAGTATTTTTGATGATCAATATATAGCATGATTCTTCAATATTTAATATTGGAGTTGAATATTTGAAAATAAAAGAATGCCACGGGGCCATGCAACAACAATGTCTTGTGGTGAGTTCAAAAATTTGATCATCGATGGCAACATTATATTGGTTTGACGCTGACAATTTTTTTATACCCTTCACCACTACTGTGGTACAGGGTATAATAAGTTTGTGCATTTGTATGTAACGCCAAGAAGGAAAAGTCTGAGACCCATCGTTTAGTATACCGATCGTCTTAGAATTAAATTCTGAGTCGATTTAGCGATGTCCGTCTGTCTGTCTGTCTGTCTGTCCGTCTGTCTGTCTGTCTGTCAGTTGATGTATTTTTGTGTGCAAAGTACAGCTCGCAGTTTTAGTCTGATTGTCCTAAAATTTGGTATAGGGTCCTGTTTCGGCTCAAAGACGATCCCTATTGATTTTGGAAAAAATCGGTTCAGATTTAGATATAGCTGCCATATATATTTTTCACCGATCTGGTCATAATTGGCGTGTATATCACCCGATCTTCCTCAAATTCCGTACATCCGAATATTTTATGAGTCTCGAAAAACTTGCAAAATATCAGCCAAATCGGTTCAGATTTAGATATAGCTCCCATATATAGCTTTCGCCCGATTTACACTCATTTGCCAACAGAGGCCAATTTTTTGCTCCGATTTAGTTGAAATTTTGCACAGGGAGTAGAATTAGCATTGTAGCTATGCGTGTCAAATTTGGTTGAAATCGGTTCAGATTTAGATATAGCTCCCATATATAGCTTTCGCCCGATTTACACTCAAATGACACAGAGGCCAATTTTTTGCTCCGATTTAGTTGAAATTTTGCACAGGGAGTATAATTAGCATTGTAGCTATGCGTGCCAAATTTGGTTGAAATCGGTTCAGATTTAGATATAGCTCCCATATATAGCTTTCGCCCGATTTACACTCATATGACCACAGAGGCCAATTTTTTGCTCCGATTTAGTTGAAATTTTGCACATGGAGTAGAATTAGCATTGTAGCTATGAGTGCCAAATTTGGTTGAAATCGGTTCAGATTCAGATATATCTCCCATATATAGCTTTCGCCCGATTTACACTCATATGACCGTAGAGGCCAATTTTTAACTCCGATTTAGTTGAAATTTTACACAGGGAGTAGAATTAGCATTGTAGCTATGCGTGCCAAATTTGGTTGAAATCGGTTCAGATTTAGATATAGCTCCCATATATATGATTTTCTGATTTCGACAAAAATGGTCAAAATACCAACATTTTCCTTGTAAAATCGCCACTGCTTAGTCGAAAATTTGTAAAAATGACTCTAATTTTCCTAAACTTCTGATGCATATATATCGAGCGATAAATCATAAATAAACCTTTGCGAAGTTTTCTTAAAATTGCTCCAGATTTAAATGTTTCCCATATTTATACCCTTCACCACTACTGTGGTACAGGGTATAATAAGTTTGTGCATTTGTATGTAACGCCAAGAAGGAAAAGTCTGAGACCCATCGTTTAGTATACCGATCGTCTTAGAATTAAATTCTGAGTCGATTTAGCGATGTCCGTCTGTCTGTCTGTCTGTCTGTCCGTCTGTCTGTCTGTTGATGTATTTTCGTGTGCAAAGTACAGGCCGCAGTTTTAGTCCGATTGTCCTAAAATTTGGTATAGGGTCCTGTTTCGGCTCAAAGACGATCCCTATTGATTTTGGAAAAAATCGGTTCAGATTTAGATATAGCTGCCATATATATTTTTCACCGATCTGGTCATAATTGGCGTGTATATCAACCGATCTTCCTCAAATTCCGTACATCCGAATATTTTATGAGTCTCGAAAAACCTGCAAAATATCAGCCAAATCGGTTCAGATTTAGATATAGCTCCCATATATAGCTTTCGCCCGATTTACACTCATTTGCCCACAGAGGCCAATTTTTTGCTCCGATTTAGTTTAAATTTTGCTCAGGGAGTAGAATTAGCATTGTAGCTATGCGTGTCAAATTTGGTTGAAATCGGTTCAGATTTAGATATAGCTCCCATATATAGCTTTCGCCCGATTTGCACTCAAATGACCACAGAGGCAAATTTTTTGCTCCGAGTTAGTTGAAATTTTGCACAGGGAGTATAATTAGCATTGTAGCTATGCGTGCCAAATTTGGTTGAAATCGGTTCAGATTTAGATATATCTCCCATATATAGCTTTCGCCCGATTTACACTCATATGACCGTAGAGGCCAATTTTTAACTCCGATTTAGTTGAAATTTTACACAGGGAGTAGAATTAGCATTGTAGCTATGCGTGCCAAATTTGGTTGAAATCGGTTCAGATTTAGATATAGCTCCCATATATATGTTTTTCTGATTTCGACAAAAATGGTCAAAATATCAACATTTTCCTTGTAAAATCGCCACTGCTTAGTCGAAAAGTTGTAAAAATGACTCTAATTTTCCTAAACTTCTGATGCATATATATCGAGCGATAAATCATAAATAAACTTTTGCGAAGTTTTCTTAAAACTGCTCCAGATTTAAATGTTTCCCATATTTTTTTACTAACATTGTGTTCCACCCTAGTGCATTAGCCGACTTAAATTTTGAGTCTATAGATTTTGTAGAAGTCTATCAAATTCTGTCCAGATCGAGTGATATTTAAATGTATGTATTTGGGACAAACCTTTATATATAGCCCCAACACATTTGACGGATGTGATATGGTATCGAAAATTTAGATCTACAAAGTGGTGCAGGGTATAATATAGTCGGCCCCGCCCGACTTTAGACTTTCCTTACTTGTTTTTTACTATTTTCATGAAAGTTTACGTAATTTCTGTGTCGATTGCACTAAACTATTAATAAAATATTGTCCGAAGTGTTCTTTTAAAAGTTAAAAAAAAAATTTGCTAAAATAAGTAAATTAACTTTTGTTACGAATGCAAAATGAAAGAAACCGAAAAAAGTTGCAACTTCTCATGGAACATGTATGGTACTAATCTCTGTTTTTTGACGAAAAAGAATAATGACAAGCCCATTTCACATCTTCCTAAATTTAAGGTTTTTGCTTCGAAGCAAGAGTAGCTGCATTTACGTTTACTATCCCGATGGCCAGTTAGGCTTGCCAGATGGCTGGGATTCGACTGGATTGTCCCGGAATTTCGTCTCCAGGAACTGTCACAATCTTTCACAAAATTTGACAAAAATCCCGGAATTTCAATTACTTGCAATCGAAATACTAATTTCATGTTGGCCAGATGTTCAACATTATTTCTTAAAAAAATTCTAAAGAATATTCAGAAACTCATATTGGCTATAGAAAATGACACAAATATGATTGTAGAAATATATTCTTTAGTACCTTGCGAAATAAGCAAAATTATATCTATAATGCAAAATGTTCCGTTAAAAGAAAGAATCGTTTATGAGCTCGAAGCTACAGATTTACTAAAAACGTCAGTTGCATATTTGAAAAAAAGATTTCGACTTTCAAGAATCAAAAATCAATTTGTTAGCATCGAACGATAGCGATCGCCATTCACCGTAACGTTGCGTCCAACAGCATCTTTGAAAAAATACGGTCCAATGATTCCACCAGCGTACAAACCACACCAAACAGTGCATTTTTCGGGATGCATGGGCAGTTCTTGAACGGCTTCTGGTTGCTCTTCACTCCAAATGCGGCAATTTTGCTTATTTACGTAGCCATTCAACCAGAAATGAAATCGATTATGTAGACCATAAATCGGACGTAAAGCGCGAAACACATTTCGAACCGAACACTGATTTTGGTAATAAAATTCAATGATTTGCACACTGTTAGAAAAATATGTTTTTCATATGTTCCGATATAAACAAAATGTGTTTCGGGCAATATTTTAAACCACAATATATTTAAGTGCGAACATGTAATGTTCCTAAACTAACACTAAATGTTTGGGACATCTATGTTAATATGTTAGAATATATTATGTTTGGGGCATCAATGTTTCATAAAAATCATATGTGTGAATACAAACATATATAAATTTACAAATTTCGACTAAACATACATATGTTGTGATATTTTATTCAAAGCGACAGAGAGAGTATAGAGAGAAATAGAGATTGAAACCGGGAGAGTTGACGAAAGATATCAATATAACACAGCAAAAGAGTCAAAAGAGAACAATTTCTGTGAAACCGCTTGTATGTTGTTTCGGAAAACTGTTTTATGATAAGGCCAAAAATTTGATATGTTTAAGTCTAAATATTATTTAATTTGAATAAAGAGAATATACATTCTGAACCAAGAGAATAGACATTTGAAAAACAAACAGCTTATGTTTTCGCCTTGAGAGCAGCATTTTATGTATGTGTGGACATGGGTTTTGTTTATCATTTTGGCATTATGGGCACAATTTTTTTCTTGGTTCGTTAAAAGAAATCAGGGGTCTTCATAAAAATAACGAAAGGGCACTATACTCTTTTTAGAGTTGGGACAGTAAAATGAAATAAGGAGGAAATAGTGAAAAATTACACAGTAAAATGTAAAAAAACAAACTTTAGTTCCTCTTTATTAAAAAGTAGTCCACGAGGAGTTGACGGACACCATCAAATATAAAAGCGGGCATTAAGTTCGAGTTTTACAGCTAAAACAATTTAAAAAGTTTATTTTCTTTAAAATGAATTATTAAAGAAAAATAAAAGGAATCTTAGAGCGATGGTGTTAAATGCTAGTAAAAAACTGTTCACTCCTAAATAAATTTATGTTTATATTATAAAATTATGTATGTATGTTTATACTCGACTCCACGTTCTTCTTTTGTTAGTTTTTGAATTCCTTCCAAATTTTAAAGTTTTGTACAAAAACAGTTTTTTATTACAAGATTGTTATTTTTGCAATAAAAAATAATATGTTATCCAAAAATCTGTAAATTTCGTTTATATCAAGCACTGTTACTGACTATAAATCTTTAATAACACACATTTCGAAGTTTCATTTAAAAAAAAAAAATAATATAGTATAAATATAAATGTGTAAATTAAAAAAAAAAAAAAAAAACCAAAAAAAAAATGTTCGGTCGGAGCAGGGATTGAACCCACGACCCTTTGCATGCAAGGCAGACATGCTAACCACTGCTCCACGTGACAAACAAATGTATGTTTCTGTTAAATAATGTTATGTTTGCATGGGCTCGTGGGCGCTGCAAACTATGCTATATAAATGTAACTTAAAACGATAATTATCTACTGGTGACTATAACAGCTACGTAGCCCAGTGGATAGTGTGTTGGCTTACAAACTGTATGGTCCTCGGTTCGATTCTCCGTGCAGGCGAAAGGTAAAATTTAAAAAATTTATAAAAGTGAATAATTTCTTGAACATTATTTGTATTACAGAGAAAGGTTCCAATAAATAAAAAAATTTCGTGGAAGTGAAAATTACGAGTATGTTAGGGAATGAGCACAATCGTGTTTGGGAAAAATTCTTCCAAGCATATAATATTTTTGGCTCAAAATGCTTCCAAACATATAATATGTTCACATAAAACAAACATATTAATGTTTCGGCAGTATGCAATAATATATGTGCTTCCTGCAAAATATGTTTGGAACATATGTTAAAGAAGCGATTTTTTTTGAGGGTGCAAGCGTTGCTCGTTAGTAAGTCTATTCATGATGAAATGTCAAAGCATACTGAGCATCTTTCTCTTTGACACCATGTCTGAAATCCCACGTGATCTGTCAAATACTAATGCATGAAAATCCTAACCTCAAAAGAATCACCCTTTAGATTCGATGTTGTTTACCTAACATAACCATGTTAATCACATTGCCTACTGTTGGTTTACCACTTTAAAGATACTTTCGATTCACATCAACCACAACCGATACTTACTTGATTTACATACACGACCATATTAAATTCACCACAAGGGAAATTTTATTCAATAGATTCATACATTTTTTGGATTGATTTAACGGGGTTTCAAAACTTAGAGTTGGTTAATTAAATATAAATGTACTGTAAACTAATTATCGGTAAATATGTATCCATAGATGTAAATAACTCCACGGATTAAAAATACTGACGAAAAATCAGCTCTTGTTTTCATTAATTCATATTATCACTGATAAGGAAAAAAATACCAAAAATGATAATCCCCTATATAGCGCTATATGTAGGAATTAATTTAGGATTGGCTCTACTCATAGTGTCAAACTGAAAACTTTTTTCAGCTTGTATCTCAAATTTGTAAAATACAATTTTATAAAATCAATCAGGGCAAATATCATAAGTTTTTGTTATATTGTATTTCTTAAATGAGATAAAAATTGACAGTTTTAGGAAATGTTCCGGGAAATTTCTTAAAAACGTTAGAAGGGGAAATTAAAACAAACGAAAATAACGTACTTATTTCAAACCACAGCGCGAAATTTAATGTAAAATTTTACAAAGATACAAAGATTTAAAATGTTTTCTGGTACGAGAAGGGTGTTTCATTGTTGAAATATTTTGAATCCCAACTGTTCAAAATAATCCTTTTTAAAAAATTTCTTCGAATATTCGATTCTGTAAATTCATTTGAAAATTGTCTAGGAAGTTCACTATGTTGACTTTTTATTTTTCAGTGTAAACGATAACAGTTTTGCCAGAAACCAAAAAAATAATCATGAATTACTTTTCAAAATATCGAAAATTCACCACCTGTTTTTTTTCTCTCATAAACATTATCAGAAATTCACTATTGGACTTTACGTTACAGTGCTCGCGGTTAAATAAAAATAAAAAATGCTATTTAAAGCGGTTGAGCCGATTACCTTAATTTTCCAAAACTCTCTTAAAAAACATAAAAATTGCCCCAGAACTATTTGCACAACTGGCAACTCTGTTTATTCGATTGCTGTATTGCTTGGTTGGATATCGATATTTGAGTGGCGCATACACCCTCACAAAAAATCGCTTCTGTAACATATACTCCCAAACATATTTTGCTTCAAGCATATACATTTTTGGGCATTGCCCAAACATTTATATGTTTGATCTCTTCCAATATATAATACGTTTGAAAGCATATTGGTCTAAACAATATATGTTTGGGTAGTCTAAGTTCCAAACATTTTGTATTTTTGCATCCAAATTCAATAATGTTGTCTTCCAAAAAACAATATGTTATTATGTGAACATATAATATGTTTGGAAGCATTTTGCACCCAAAAATATTATATGCTTAAAAAAATTCCCCCAAACAATATTGTGCTCAAAATTTTATTTATTTATTTATATATTTACAATCATAATGAATTATGAAAATAAACAGGTAATATAGGTGCTAACAACATAGGTTTTCGACCTGAATGCTCAAAATTTTGTATATTCCCCCACATCTTTCTCACTTCCACGAGATTTTTTAGTTCTTAGCACCTTTTTCTGTAATACAAACATTGTAGAAGAAATTATTCAATTTTATGATTTTTTTTATTTTAATTTTGCCTTTTGCCGGACGGGGATTCGAACAGCGGACCACACAGTTTGTAAGGATCAAAGAAGTAGCAGATCAATTGCCCAAGGAAAAATAAAATGTAAATTTTGTAATAACAAGCAACAACCACCAACTTAATTCAATATCGCTCCCTGTTAAATAGCGCTCCAAGCTACTAAACACATATATGTTTATAGGCTATTTCTAAATTAATATATGTTTGCATCCAAGCATATTATATTTACAAACATTTTATGTCCCAAACATAATATGTTCTAACATATTAACATATATGTCCCAAACATGTTATGCTAGTTTATGAACATTATATGCTTGCACTCAAAAATATTGTGTTTAAAAATTTGTGTTCCAAACATATAATGTTTATAGCCAAATATATGAAAAACAGTCTTTTTCATCCGTGTAGATGGCAAAATTTTCACAAAATTCTCTTCGTCAAGATCGGTTTATGATTTCTACTAAAGTTTGTACTTACGCCCTCTCAGCTACACTTTTAGTTACTTTGTTTTTCGATAGTTGCCGCTGGCTGTTATTTCGTCGACTTGGGCTGCTGTTGCATTTTGCTCTTGTTGCTGCGTGAATTTGCTGTGCTGTTGATCTGTAGATATGACGATTTTCTGCTTGCGTCGCTGCTTCTAAGTTGACTATTGCTTGCCTGTTGGTTTTGTTTTCTTGTAGAAAATAAAGTGGTGATTGATGTGCACCAGAGAACGCAAACCGGTATGGTTTTATATCCACCCAAAATACCTATATCGAAGGGAGTATATACTCCCTCAGTATGCATTGTTATTATATCAATGCATACTGATACTCGTCCTACTCACATAAATGCCTATGTTCTGTAGAAAACAACAACACTGTTTTTCTTTTCAATAGTAACAATTTTATTCGTGTCTACTGACAAATATCTGTGTGTTTTTCTCGATAATATGCATGCCCATATAAGTACCACCACACACCGATCTGTTGGCTATGGTAAAGACCAGAGAACGGCTGAGATCTACCGCAACCGACCAGTGATCTACCGCAACCAACCAGTATTTAGTAAACACCAATATTTGCAATCTTAAAACACCAATTGGTAAAATTAATTTCAACCACCAATATTCAACGCAACCGACGACGAATTTCGGTGGTTGTAAGTATGAGTGTTTGTCTCTCGATAACAATGTAGTAAAACAACCACTCAAATTGGTTACCTCATATATTAGGAGTTTGGTATTCTCTTATTTGGTACTCTCTCAATTCTCTTTAAGCTAATGCCAACTGCACACTTAAGTGTATGTATACTATCGTTTTTTGTTTACCGAGCATGCTACAATGCCGATTGGTTTAACACCGCAAAACACTGCAAACGAACATTGGCATATACTGGTGGTGTTTTTATTCTTACATTTATATAAATGTAAAAGATCGCATTATAATTGTTGTCTTACTCACTGCCACCGACATTTTGTCTTACCCACAATACGAAAAAAGCCACAGGTTGTAGTTATCTGGTAAATACTTTGAACAACAAACAGCGCATATGGGTACAAATCTCTTCAAGCTGATTATGTTGTTTACGTATGGGAAGCAGAGAATGTAAGAGAGAGTTTTGCAATTAATGGTGGTGGAATAGATTGGTGTGTTGAGTATGTGCATTGATAGAATATTTGTTCCAGTGTTTGAATTTTGCTCAAAAATGAACTAAGTACCGGAGTACACATGAAGGTTGGCACTTTTTAAAAAGAGCGGGCCGACATGACAGCTCCGCTCACAAGTGTCAATGGAAGTGCCCATTTCAAAAACTATTCTATACAATGAGAGTTGTTTTGAATCTTGTACAGAGAGAATAAAAACAAGAGGACGAAAATTTCTCTTCTACAAAAACAACAAATGTCAACCGTATAGATGTCGCACAATGTCTTCAGCTTTGGTATTACCGACGTTGCGGTCGAAGCGCTGTTTTGATAAATTGTTTATAAAGGCATCGGCAGTTATAATTTCAAATTGTCTGCCAAAAAATTTAATGGAATGAAAACATTTATAAAATAATATTTGTTACAACAAAGTAGGTTTTAAATCCTATTTTCTTTATGTTTCGTAAAGTCGGCAGAGAATTGAACTGGGTGACGCCGACGCAAACTGTATGATATTTGAGAGAAGCGCCGAAAAAAACTGCATGATATTAGATAAATTTTCAAAGATTATCTGATTTAACAAGATGTCTAGATGCTTCCTCTTTCTTTCCAATAGGCTCATGAGTTTAGCTCAATACATGTATGAGAGAGTTGAAAAAAAAAACTTGGGTATATGATAAAAGAAAAGAAAATTGAGAATTTTCAATTTGGTTAATAGGCCTGTTTTTATGTCAAAAGAAATTACTTCAAGTAAATTGTGTTTATTTTTATTTTGTCGTGTCTTTATTGGTACCGTATCCTTACAAATTGCATTGCAATACAAGTCATAATGACTAATATGGTTTATTTATAATTATATGACGATATTTCATTAAATTTAGGATATGAATATTTGCAATTTGCATCTTCCCTTTGAAGGTGAAAGTTTAATATACTTCAATGACATGACTGTAATTGCCATAGTCGTACATGCTAATCACATGAAGGCGGGTACTGAGTTCGAGTTTATGATAAGAAAATATTAACTTTTCTTGTCAAATTTTATTATAACTTGATGGGGAATGGTCCAAACCAACAATTGGAAAAAATTGAAAATGGCAATTTTAACGGCTAAACTCGAATTTAATACCCACCTTAAGGTGTAAATCATTAAGAGGTGTTTATTATATTCCCTGGTGTTCTTTCTGCGTTAAGTTTTGTACAGTTTTTCTGAGAAAATAGGAATATTTACTTTACAGTTTTAATTTTGGTTTAAACTTATGAAACACATACGTAGTAGCGGCCAATTCAACTTGTTCCCTCTTTTAACTTCTTTATTTGTGAATTGTTGTTTTTTTATCTCTTTTACGGTGTTTTGTTCGTGTTTTTGTCTAATGAAAAATTTAAGAGTCACAAATTATTATACATTATTGATCCCCTGAACACAGCTATTTACACATATAATTGCTACGAATACAATTTTAAAGAGGAACTGGAGAAAATGTTGCAAAGAAACCAGCCAACATGCAACTTAGATAACGAACATGTGTTAAGCTAAAGTCGTGCACTTATCTAAACAAGAATAAACTGCAATTTGGACATCTTGTTATAATTACAAAGTCTTTGGAAATTTTCCTCATGACTGCCACCTACTGACTCAGTTTCGCTTCACAGTTTTGTTCTCTTGTGTTTTTATTTCCTCTGTTTTGTATACATAACTGAGATGTCATATTGTAAACATTAAACATTTTTCTAGGGAAACAATTGGAAATAAAAATATGCAAATGTGTGTACAACAAAAATATGAAAGTATGTGAAAAAGTTAAACAAAATTCAGGATAAAATAAATATTCATGCAAGTTAACGTAAACGTTAAATCTACAGTTACCATACAAATTCTTTCGATAAACTGTCAGTAAATTTACAAAAACAACGGAAATTATCAGAAATTTTGCCTGCAAAGAAATTTTTGAAAATCAGCAATTTTCCGTACAAAAATGAATATTATCAATATTCGCCGTGGACATATTTTCAAACCAATGAAGAGACTGGTGAAGCTGTTTGCAAAAAAATGTAATCGATCAATGAAATCATTAAAACTTGCATAGTGGCTTATTATCGTTGTTTTATATTTAGAGGGTTATATACAAACAATTAAAAAATCAAATCAGAACTCACAACGTGTTTGCCAGTCTCCATTCATTTCATTGGTATTTCAACTTAAAACAAGTAAGGAAAGTCTAAAGTCGCGCGGGACCGACTATATTATACCCTGCACCACTTTGTAGATCTAATTTTCGATACCATATCACATCCCTCAAATGTGTTGGGGGCTATATATAAAGGTTTCTCCCAAATACATATATTTAAATATCGATCTGGACAGAATTTGATAGACTTCTACAAAATCTATAGACTCAAAATTTAAGTCGGCTAATGCACTAGGGTGGAACACAATCTGAAGCAATTTTAAGGAAACTTCGCAAAAGTTTACTTATGATTTATCGCTCGATATATATGTATTAGAAGTTTAAGAAAATTAGAGTAATTTTTACAACTTTTCGACTAAGCAGTGGCGATTTTACAAGGAAAATGTTGGTATTTTGAAAAATTTCAAAATTTCAATTAAATCGGAGTAAAAGATTGGCCACTGTGGTCATATGAGTGTAAATCGGGCGAACGATATATATGGGAGCTATATCTAAATCTGAACCGATTTCAATAAAATTTGGCACACTTGACTACACTACTAATTGTACTCCTAGTGCAAAATTTCAACCAAATTGGGGTAAAACTCCGGCTTCTGGGAACGTATTAGTCCATATCGGGCGAAAGATATATATGGGAGCTATATCTAAATCTGAACCGATTTCAATAAAATTTGGTACACTTGACTATAGTACTAATTGTTCTTCTTGTGCAAAATTTTAAGCAAATTAGGGTAAAGCTCTGGCTTCTGGGGCCATATAAGTCCATATCGGGCGATATATATGGGAGCTATATCAAAATCTGAACCGATTTCTTCCAAAATCAATAGGGTTCTATTCTGATCCAAAACACATACTTGTGGCAAATTTGAAGTCGATTGGACTAAAACTGCGCCCTAGACTTTGATTACAAAAATGTGTTCACGGACAGACGGACATGGCTATATCGACTCAGGAGCCCACCCTGAGCATTTTTGCCAAAGACACCATGTGTCTATCTCGTCTCCTTCTGGGTATTGCAAACATATGCACTAACTTATAATACCCTGTTCCACAGTGTGGCGCAGGGTATAAAAATACACATATGTCATCACCAAGAGAAAGAAAAGCCTATTTTTAAAAGCCACTCATTCGTTTTGAGACTTTATTCATAGGGCTCCGAGAGCAAGAGCTACAAAATTTGAACATCCTTTTTTAAAAAAAAAGTGCTGAGCCGGAGCTTCGGTGCCATTTCGAACACTGATTTGTTCAATAGGCCGTTGCACAGTGGTTCGAAATCGCTTTTTTTTTAATAATTCTACAAATTTTGAACGGATAAAGATATCAACATAATTTTTTCTGTGTGTGAAAGCTGAACTGTTTCCAAAATTTCATACCCCCCGAGGTGACCAATTTGCAACGCCTGCAGGTCAGCTCGTTGACCTACTAGGGACCCACAAATTTGCAAAATTCAGCTTTCATACACAGAAAAAATTATGTTGCTATCTTTATCCGTTCAAAAGTTGCAGAATTACTTCCAAAAAAGCGATTTGGAACCACTGTGCAGCGGAGGCAAACAGCATTGGACAGGGACTTGTTAGGAGCAGGAACAAAAAATTCAGAGGAACGGCAAGACCTTAGGCACGAAATCAATGGTTGATGACAGGATGACGCGAGTAACAACGATAGTTAAGTATAGATAAGATTTACTGTATATGATGAATATGTAACGCGAATATCAAAGTAATCATTCTCTATATAAAAATTATTATGTATGGATAAGGCAAACCCTAGTCAAGCATTCAAAATAGAGCCTTTAAATTAATAAAATTGAGTCAGATATGGTACAAACGACGACAATAAAAAGTATTATATTATTAAATTTTATCAACAAATTGGTTAAACAATATTCATTTGTAGGTTACAAGACGCGGATGGCGGATTTTTTGAAAAGTTTGGATCTCTATTGCAGCAAAAAAGTGTAATAGAAGAACTTGGCCACAAGACTGAATTGGCTCCGTTTTCAGATGATTGCGCTGACGATGGATCCAACGCAGTATGCGAAGATGATTTGGATGATTCGAATCGAAACGAGGAATTTATTTGTTCAGCGGCCGAATCAATGGAACTAGACCACGACATAAATATGAAAGAGTCTAAAGAACGGAAGGAGGAGTTTATCGAGAAATCCGTTGGAATGAATGTAAGTATGATTGTGGTATATTTTATTTTATTTATTCAGCTATAGTAAGCCAATTCGAAGGTAAATTCATGAGTACAATAAGTTTATATAGTTACGTTACAGTTAAAATGATTACGGCCAGAAAAACTAATTAAGGATATAAAAACTATTTTAAATAAACAAAATAAATTCAACTTCCTTAGAATATAAAAAAGTGACTATTACAACCAGAAAAAGAGAAGTTGAGAAGAAAAAAGACTGGAGTACGTTAGTATAATGAAGAGACAGTCACAAACAGGAACATGAAACGTAAGCTGGTGACAGGAATAATTGAATCGGTCAGGGGCCAAATCACCGCATTCGTCATCGAATACTGGTTCGTAAAGAGAAACATTTCGATCGCTATTGTCTACTACTTTTTTTACATTGCTGTAAACATATGGTAATAAAAAATTGGAAGCGAAAGAGAATTTCAAAATAAGTTTTTGTGATCAAAATATGTTATTTCTGAGAAATTTATATTGTCTTTATGTGTTAAAATATATATATAAAATTATATTATGAATCCAAGTGTTTCTTGTTTTCCTCGTCTTCGGATTCAGAGGATGAGTACAAAGTGGCATTAATAAGGAAAAATATTGGTGAAAAAAGCAGTGCTTTAGCATTGCCTGAAATAGAGTCAGTGATTCTATTTTGAAGTGAGTGCTTTTAACTGTGTTTTTAATGTCCATAGATTTAAAAGACGTATACATCCGTCAAAAGAAGCTTTTAAATATTTTCTTGAAAAAATAAATATCTTTGAAGTGGCTACTGAGCATTCCTTTCTTTGATACGTTTCCCTAAATCCATGTAATATTATATTTTCTTAAATGTATTTTGCCAAAATAGAATAATACTTACATTTTCAGCAACTTCTTGTTTTTTTACCTTTTTTCCGCTCAAAAATCACTACATACTTCGCTTTCGATAGCATGCTACCTATCATGTTCAACTTCGCGTAAATCCGCGTAAACTACATTACGAAGACGAAGTACTCGATTTCGACTGCGGTGATTTGGCCCCAGATTGCAGGACTGCAGCAATAAATTAAAATTAGAAACATATTTTTGCACTTATATATAAACAAATATATATAACTAACGTAACCCGGCCCGTTTCGCTGCGCCTTCCGAAGCTTATTTGTATATGCATTAGTCAGAACACCAAAATTTTTTTCTGTGCACCCTACGACCCCCCGAAATACAATTTATTGTGCTGTGTAGTCATTTGAAGTCCGATCGAAAAGATACGCATATTGTTGTCCGTGGATGATCAAGGACTATATTTCGTGCATTGGTCATTTTTGACACTGACGTCAAATTTGATTTTTAATTTTTTTATTTCGCTTCGTATACCCCTATGATGTCCATTTATGAAAACCATTATAAAGATCTTAACAAAATATGAAAGTTTTGCTTTTGAAGTATTTACTTATATTCATAAACAAAAAAGTTACAGAGATTTTAAAAAGTCAATAGGTCACCCTACACATGATCGTTATGCTGCTTACACATTGGCTGCATTTCTGCCTTTCAACATCTGATTTCGACGTAATTTCAAATGACGACAAAGCACAATAAATTGTATTTCGGGGGGTCGTAGGGTGCACGGAAAAAAAGTTTTGGTATTCTGAAATTGTCTTCGAATATGCTACAAAACTGGGGGGTGACCGCATCAACTTTATTTTTCCTTTAGGCCGTGACCCTATCTATTGGACAATTTTCTATATTTATTGTGAATTTTAAGTGTGGTTTGTCAAGGAAAGGTATCCTTCTCCTCAACATATCTGAACATTAAGCACTATATTATAATAGCATACAAAGAATTACTATCCAATAAATCGGAAAAAGCAAAAGTAGTAAAAAAATTTTACCACATTAACATTTGCTAAAATGTTGGAAAATGATGCTCCCTCTACGTTGGCTGCCAATTTTATGTAAATTTAAGTTCTTTACTAAAAAGAAGTTTGGCAGAAGCCTGTGCAAAAATCATAAAATTATGTACCGAGTTCCCATTTACGGACAACCCTCCACTTTAAATTTAAGAAAAAAAAAACGGACAAAAGGGAACCCTCTCCCCACCTTCGCTCCACTCCGACCTGATATCGGACTATCACGTACCCTATATTAATTTCACAAACTACTCAATGGTCCCTATAAATTCTATCGAAGTAAATCGACAAAGTTTATTTCACTTTTCCTCTTCCCCAACCAGATATCAATAAATCGTGTACTATTTTAAAAATCATGTATTAATTTAATCACCTCCTCCCACGTTCCCTGTAAATTTCAAGTAGATTGGAGATGTTTAAATTTTGCTCTATTGTTTTAAAGGGACGTCACTTTCCCCGATACAATATCGACAAACACCGTATGGAATACCAACCCTAACCTTCCATGAAAATTCTTGAAACTTTCCTTCAAGTGTAGGGCAAGTTTTAGTTTGCAGTTTTAGAGGAGGACCTCCTGCCCGACCAAATATCGAAAAGTGATGTAGCGTATCTTTTGTAAACGTCCCAGAAAATGTCAAGCAAATTATAAGCCTAAAGGGGCGGCCTCTCTTCCGTCCAAATATCACAAAATCAGATATCAACTATTAATATCGTAACCTCTCCCCAGTCCTCTATGAATTTCAAGTAACTCGGTAAAGTTTAATTATTTCGCTGCATGTACTTAAGAGAAGCAGATGTCTCCCTATGCCCTTTTATTTTTATTAAAAAAATCAGGAACCTGATATAAATTTCATAACCTCACCCATTTTTTCCGTAAAATTTCAGTTGGGGGAATTTAGTTTTGTTTTCACTGTACTTTAAAAAAAAGTCGGGCAAAGGGGTGGTCCCCCTCCCCGACCAAATATCGAAAAAAATGTAGCGGATTTTTGTCTAGATGCCAACCCCAACATTCAATGAAAATTTCAAACAAATCACATAATTTTGTTCCAAGTTTCAAAAAGTAGGGCAAGAGGGAGGTCCCCCTCCCCGTGCCTATATGAAATCATCAGGTACCCCATATTAATTCCATAACCTCACAGCATGTTCTCTGTAAATCTCAGATAATTTAGAGAATTTTAGATTTTTCACTGTACTTTAAAAAAAGTCGAACAAAAGGGAGGTCCCCCTCCGCCACCAAATATCGAAATATAATGTAGCGGATCTTTGTCTAGATACCAACCCCAACCTTCAATGACGACCAGGTGTCAAAAAATGAGGTACCCTATTTTCACCACATGAACGCCCCCTACGATCTCTGAAAGTTTCAAGTAAATCGGTTCAGCCGTTTCGGAGCCAACTCGGAACATACAAACAAACAATCAAACAAACAAACAAATAAACAAACATAGATTGAATTTTATATATATAAGAAGATAGAAGATAGATAGATAGAAGTATTTGATGAATGTGTGGATATGTGTTTTGTTTACCTACATCGGCATTATATTTTTCTTATTGTGGAGTCAAAACCAATTAAGGTGTACGAGGAGTAAGTCCAAACGTTCACAAAAAGGAAATTTAAACAAACGAAACCGTGAAAAATACTTAAGATTTTCAAAAATTTTTCATAAAACCTAGCTAAAAGGCACTCTACCCATTTTTTAGTTTACAGCAATAGTGAATATCCTTTAAGTTCGCTTGTATAGACCAAATTTAAGCTAACTACTATGCAATGCAGACATTAATAAAAGTGTATACAAGACTTCGCTAACGGCAATAGATGCCTTCCGATTGCAGACAGCGTCGTTTTTGCAAACTCATTAGAAATTTCATTAGTAAACAATACCGCGTGCTATCGCTTCGTTTAAAAATTGTTTCTTAAAATAGAGAATTGCTGAAAAAGTATAAAGTGTTTTAATAACTAAAATATAATTTAAATTTTATAGACCTCTATTGGTTTTGTATTACAGAATTTTTGAATAAATAAATAAAATTATTGTTAGTATTTCTTACAAAAGAACACGAAGGGTGTTAGCTTATTTAATTTTTGTATGAATAAATTTTTGTTTTATGAAAATATAAATTTTTAAACCCTCTTTTATTGTAGTAAGCTAAACAGTTGTGATTTTAGGGACAACTTTTAATTAACTAACTTTTCGTTGACTGAAAACTAACTAATAACTAGTTTAAAGTACATTTAAAAAGCTAACTTTAAATTGACGGTTTGGTAACTAACTTTCAGCTAATTAAAAGTAATGCAGATAAGGGCAATTGATTACTTCCTAGGACACTACTAATTGAGAAATAGCTAGTTTTAAATTAAAATTTAAAGTACGATAGGGTTGTAATTTGTTTATGTGAATGTTTTTTATCTTCACCGGTATCAAAACAAGACGAGACAGAAAAATGAAAAGAAGGGGAAACGGTGAAAAACTAAACAGTGAGATGTATTGAGATAAAGTTTAGTTCCTCTTCATTAATAGGGAGTCCAAGAGGATTTGACGGACACCCTTAAAAATTAAATGCAAAAATGATATAACGTGCAAATTCAATACACCAAAAAAATGTGAAGTATTGTTTACGAAAAATTAACTAATCCAAAGTAAGAATATCCATGATTTGGCGCCAAAGATTTTTTCATCTAGATAAGTTTATGTTTTTCTTATAAATTCATGTATTGCATCGTATGTTAGTTCATTATTACTACTCATTTAAAATATTCCTGCTATCTGAAAAAATGCACAATGTCTTGGGAAACCTATATTTAGAAATTGGTTTCAAATAAACTGTTTGTCAGTATATTTTTCAAAAAAGTAGAGAAATTAAGGAATCAAGCCTGGATACAACAAGGCAAAGTTTTCGTACAATACAAGTCAATTTTCTACAACTATCAATGTAGCCGCTAAAATCGACATTTTTCACGATTACTTTTTCATCAACACTGTCTCTAGAATCGAAACAACCACACCCTCAAAAAAATTTCTTCTCTAACATATGTTTCAAACATATCTTGCAGGAAGCACATATATTATTAGATATTGCCGAAACATTATGTTTGTTTTATGTTATGTTAGGATAGGTTAGGTGGCAGCCCGATGTATCAGACTCACTTAGACTATTCAGTCCATTGTGATACCACATTGGTGAACTTCTCTCTTATCACTGAGTGCTGCCCGTTTCCATGTTAAGCTCAATGACAAGGGACCTCCTTTTTATAGCCGAGTCCGAACGTCGTTCCACATTGCAGTGAAACCACTTAGAAAAGCTTTGAAACCCTCAGAAATGTCACCAGCATTACTGAGGTGGGATAATCCACCGCTGAAAAACTTTTTGGTGTTCGGTCGAAGCAGGAATCGAACCCACGACCTTGTGTATGCAAGGCGGGCATGCTAACCATTGCACCACGGTGGCTTTATGTGAACATCTTAAATGTTTGGAAGCATTTTGAGCTTAAAAATATTATATGCTTGGAATAATTTTCTCCCAAAGAAGATTGTGCTCAAAAAAATTTATTTCTGCCTAATTGCATATTCCCTCACATCTTTCTCACTTCCACGAAATTTTTTAGTTCTTAGACCTTTTTACATACAAACAATGCTGAAGAAATTATTCAATTTTATAAATTTTACCTTTCGCTTGGACGGAGAATCGAACCGAGGACCATGTAGTTTGTAAGCCAGCACACTATTCACTGGACTACGTAGCTGTTATAGTCACCAATAGACAACTATCGTTATAAGTTACATTTATATAGCATAGTTTGCAGCGCCCACGAGCCGATGCAAACGAAACAGTTTTCAACAGAAATATACATTTGTTGGCCACGTGGAGCAATGGTTAGCATGTCCGTCTTGCATGCAAAGGGTCTTAGATTCAATCCCTGCTCCGACCGAACACCATTTTTTTTTAATTTAACAGGTTGGCTGATAAGTCCCCGGTCTGACACATAGATGGCGTCGCTAGTTTTAATTTAATAATATATTATATTATTATATTATTTTTATATAGTACAAACCTTCAAATGATTCGTGTCAAAATTTGAGGTCTGTAAGTCAATTAGTTTGTGAGATAGAGCGTCTTTTGTGAAGCAACTTTTGTTATCGTGAAAAAAGGAATTTCGTGTTTTGATAAAATACTGTTTTCTGAAGGGAAAAAATACGGTGGAAGCAAAAACTTGGCTTGATAATGAATTTCCGGACTCTGCCCCAGGGAAATCAACCATAATTGATTGTTATGCAAAATTCAAGCGTGGTGAAATGAGCACGGAGGACGGTGAACGCAGTGGACGCCCGAAAGAGGTGGTTACCGACAAAAACATCAAAAAAAATCCACAAAATGATTTTGAATGACCGTAAAATGATGTTGATCGAGATAGCAGAGGCCTTAAAGATAACAAAGGAACGTGTTGGTCATATCATTCATCAATATTTGGA
The DNA here is from genome assembly GCF_050003625.1 of Haematobia irritans. Taxonomy (NCBI): domain Eukaryota; kingdom Metazoa; phylum Arthropoda; class Insecta; order Diptera; family Muscidae; genus Haematobia; species Haematobia irritans. The sequence continues at coordinate 85,670,817 of NC_134397.1, read as the reverse complement.
TATGCGGAAGCTCTGTGCAAAATGGGTGCCGCGAGAGCTCACATTTGACCAAAAATAACAACGTGTTGATGATTCTGAGCGGTGTTTGCAGCTGTTAACTCGTAATACACCCGAGTTTCTCCGTCGATATGTGACAATGGATGAAACATGGCTCCATCACTACACTCCTGAGTCCAATCGACAGTCGGCTGATTGGACAGCGACCGGTGAACCGTCTCGGAAGCGTGGAAAGACTCAAAAGTCCGCTGGCAAAGTAATGGCCTCTGTTTTTTGGGATGCGCATGGAATAATTTTTATCGATTATCTTGAGAAGGGAAAAACCATCAACAGTGACTATTATATGGCGTTATTGGAGCGTTTGAAGGTTGAAATCGCGGCAAAACGGCCCCATATGAAGAAGTCATTGAGAACGATGGCAAACATTCATAAATTGGGCTTCGAATTGCTTCCCCAACCACCGTATTCTCCAGATCTGGCCTCCAGCGACTTTTTCTTGTTCTCAGACCTCAAAAGGATGCTCGCAGGGAAAAAATTTGGCTGCAATGAAGAAGTGATCGCCGAAACTGAGGCATATTTTGAGGCAAAACCGGAGGAGTACTACCAAAATGGTATCAAAAAATTGGAAGGTCGTTATAATCGTAAATATCCAAAAACATATAGTTTTTGGGAAGAATTGAATTTGGATGGAAATATACAAAATGTTTGGAACTTAGACTACCCAAACATATTATATTGTTTAGACCAATATGCTTTCAAACCTATTATATATTGGAAGAAATCAAATATATAAATGTTTGGGCAATACTCAAAAATGTACATGCTTATAGCAAAATGTGTTTAGGAGTAATTTTTTTTGGTGCACGCCTTTTTTCTCCAAATACATGCCAGAATTATTTCGAATTTGGTTGAGCATTGTTTTGCTTGATAAGGTGTATATATATGTTTTACCCCTAAACAATCCCCAAATAAATGTTACCCCTAAAAGACCAGAGAGTACACGGACGAAAAAGTCTGTTTTTCATATGTTTGGGTGTAAAAATTATATGTTTGGAACTCAATTTTTTTAACACAATATTTTTAAGTGCAAGCATATAATGTTCATAAACTAGCATAACATGTTTGGGACATATATGTTAATATGTTAGAACATATTATGTGTGGGACATAAAATATTTGTAAATATAATATGCTTGGATACAAACATTTATTAATTTAGGAATAGCCTATCAACATATATGTGTTTAGAAAGAGAGACCTAGAGAGTATGCTGCAAGTGAAATAATGGAAGTAACCAATTGGCGCCTTAAAAATATATATACACAGAGAAAATTTCATTAAATTTTTTTCTACTAGTGTATGCCTGAGGTGAAACTTAATATGTTTTAACAATACAAACAATATTTTGTTTGGACCAATCCTGCAAATATATATGCTTGAAGCAAAATGTGTTTGTTGGGGCATATGTTACAGAAGCGATTTTTTGAGGGTGTAGGAAATACAAGAGGCCAAAACTGTGAAGCGAAACTGCGTCAGTAGGTGGCAGTCATGAGGAAAAATTCTCTAATATCATGCAGTTTTTGTCGGCGTTTCTCTCAAATATCAAACAGTTTGCGTCGGCGTTACCCAGTTCTGTTCTCTGCCGGTTTAACGAAACATAAGGAAAATCGGATATAGAACCTACTTTGTAGTTTTTTATAAATGTTTTCATTGTATTAAACAAACAATTTGAAATTATGCCTTTATAAACAATTTATCAAAACAGCGATTCGACCGCAACGTCGGTAATACCAAAACTGCGGGCATTGTGCGTTGACATTTGTTTTCTTTGTAGAAGAGCACTTTTCGTCCTCTTGTATTTCGTACTCTCTGATGGAGACCATCAAACCTCCGAAGTCGTCTTCTGTAAGAGGCTTGAAAGCTTTTTATAACAAATCAATAATATTTTTAGGTTTTTCGTAACAAAAAATTGCAAATTTAAAGAGACGAGAAATTTACACCTAATGCCATGCATTCAATGTTTGCTACGACGCCTATCATTTTCTATTGTTTTTCATTTTTTTTTTTGGAAAACACTATATATAAAATTTTATGCACTTCTTATAATTAGTAATCATCATAACTTAAAATCAAACAAACCCCTCGTAGCATGAACAATTTAAAAAAAATCCCTCTAGCAGTAGCAAAAATGCAGTAAAAATAAATACAATCTCAAACACCCAAAAACAGATCATTCATAAACAAATAAATGATAGCAATTACATTAAAGACTGAGTATTGAGATAATTTCTTTGAGAAAAATCTAAATTTAGAACATGTTCGTCCAATGGCTATGCTTATATATATGCTCAGTGAACTTTTCACTCTTGCGAATTTGGCTAAAGAGCTTTGTGGCATCTCCCAGTGTGCTTGTCCAAATAAAAAAAAAATAGAAAAATTCATTCAAAATCATTACAATCGGCTCACGGTCAACATCGTCACTTAGAAGATACGGAATAATAAGTAGTAAGCATCGTCAGCGGCACAGTGTGTGCGTGCCCTACGTCAATTGTGTCGTGTTTGGCGTCCTTCATTCAATGTTTAATGTTTCGAAATACATATAGAGCAAAACTTATGTTACAAAACATATACGTACATATTTATGTACTTCTACAAACAATTACAAATCGATTTCTATGCGCCTTGAACTACCCGTTTTATACATGAATTAAATTTTGTTTCAAAAAAAGCAATATAACATCGTTTATTCATTCATTCACCACTAATACAGGGCTAACACAATTTCTTAGCCCAAAAAGAAAGGAGCCGATAATTCAATGGATAAAGTGAATAAACAAATAAGTTAAAACATATAAATCAAACAAGTGCGACGATGAGTTTCCTTTCACTTTCCGGCAAAACAAGTAGTAATAGTCTTCGAAATTCAAATTTTTCCGTCGATCAAGATTTTAAATACATGAGTTTAGATAATAGATGTACTGCACGAAGAAAAAACTTGTTAAATGCCGCCTCGACATTGTCACTCCAAGTGCCACCTCGCAGACGTATATTAAATAGAAATGGCAGTATTTCATCAAGTCATTTTCGTGGTGTTCATAAAAATCTGTTGGAGAAGCATGCTGAAACTGTGTGTCATACGATGACGGTAAGTAAGTGATTTCTGTTATTTCTAACTCTAAACAGTTATCAAGGCATGGATACTGTGCATTGTTGAAGAACATTTATAGTTTTTATTGCCACAAACAGGAAATAGGAGAGAGGATGGTTGTTTTTTATCTTTACGGGTACAATGATCAAGTTCGTTTTTTCGACTAAAGGTTCATATGTTTAGATCTAAATAAATTAAATTGTGTATACGGAGAAAAAAAGGGAGTGGCAAAGAGAATACACTAAAAAAGTGAACTCTCTATTTCACTAAAGCCAATTTAACCATATTTTAGTTCATGAAATTATTATATTTGGAGAAAGTTTCATTTACTCTAATAGTTTTTTGCGTACTGTTAAGCGCTGGCTAGTTGTGTGGTGAAGCCACAAAGAAAATAAATCAATTTCAGGAATATTTACCGCTGGAGTCAATTTTGCATGGTTGGATGTAATTCCCCGACTAGCTCATACGGGATAAACTGGTTCTTGACCCGGGATTCCTAGCGCGTAGCATATAAAAATATTCCTCCAAGCCGTTCACTACATACCTATGGACCCAACGAATTTAGCATCCCTCAGGAAGAATAAAGCGCTTACAGATTCATTTCGATGTTAGCACAAATTCATGGGAGCCACCGTGGTGCAATGGTTAGCATGCCCGCCTTGCATACACAAGGTCGTGGGTTCGATTCCTGCTACAGCCGAACAGCAAAACGTTTTTCAGCGGTGGATTATCCCACCTCAGTAATGCTGGTGACATTTCTGAGGGTTTCAAAGCTTCTCAAAGTGGTTTCACTGGAGTGTGGAACGCCGTTCGGACTCGGCTATAAAAAGGAGGTCCCTTGTCATTGAGCTTAACATGGAATCGGGCAGCACTCAGTGATAAGAGAGAAGTTCACCACTGTGGTATCACAATGGACTGAATAGTCTAAGTGAGCCTGCCACATAACCTAACCTAACCTAACCTACCACAAATTCATTAATTTATATTTTTGGGGCAATATTCAATACAGTCGTGTAAAAGCTTAAATCTAGTCGTAGCATAGGTATAAAGGGTTGTTTAAATAATTCTGAAAAGAAAGGAATATAATGAAAAGAATTCTTAGCTTAGCTAAAATTAGATTTTGTAAAAAGAAAATAGAGTTAGGAATACATTAAACGCTTTAGAATCGAAAACGTTAGAAAATCTGAGAAACCCAAATGCATTTAAATATAATTAATGATTGTTGTACTGTGAATTAGCATAAGGTTCAGAAATCGGTTGTCAATAATGGTTCTTTAAATTTCCTTAAATTTCATTAAATGCATTTACATGCACTTGAGTGCAGTTTACTTGATTGTAAATTCTAGAAAATTAAATCAAATTTGGACTTAGAAATTAGAAGTGCAATATGGTCTTATTTGATAAAGGCAATATGGCTAGAGAAAATTTTTATGAATAAACTGCACTGAAAAAACAGTGAACCCTTTTCCATTGCAAAATGAACTAAACTGTAGTAATATTGACCATGATTTAGCCCTTAAGATTTTTTTCAACTTGTCTAGTTTATAATTTTCTTAAATTTTAGTTCATCTATAACATTGTAGTTTAGTTCATTTTTACAACACCATAAGATTTATATACCCCTACCAAGTTAAAAAGTAAGTATTATTTTGGTTTACTTGCTTATTTTGTGGGAAACCCGATAATAAAAATTGTTTAACAGTCTCTTTAAAATGCCGACGACTAAACTATTTTTAAATCAATCATTCCACAGTACAGAGAAATTAAATAATTAAAGGAACAACAAACCGTTTTACTATTATGAAAATTTTCATACATTAAAATTAAACTTTCTTTAAGCAAAAGTACTTTATTATAAAAACTTATGATGAAAGTTCTTAATACAATGTTTTTTGTGAATAAAAATTATGACCACGTGGAACAGAGAGTAGTTCATTTGAACTCGCTGTTTGGACATTTTGACTTATCCTTTTTTTATTCATCGTAGGTAATTTTTTCACATATCTTGCTGAAAAAAATGGAAACAATAATGGAAATTGTTAAAAATTAACACCATGTAATGAATATAATTTTTAATTCTTCATTTTAGCTTGTAACTTACCATATTTGGGGGCATTTTATCAAATGGTGTAAGGAATTCAACTTTTCTTTGGAAAACGTATCTCATAAAATTTGTACCTGAAACAATTAGAGAAATAATGAAGTATTCTATATAAACTCATAAAACTGTGTTGTTATAAATGTGAAGGATATAATAAAATAAATATTCTAGTTGAAAGAAAGCCAAAGTTTTAATATCAAACTTACCAATTCTCTATTAAATTGTACGCTGAGGGAAATATAAAAAGTTGTCCAAATTTATTTGGGCTACTCTGAAATTAAATATTTATTTTTATACCCTGCGCCGCACTGTGGAACAGGGTATTATAAGTTAGTGCACATTTTACATTAAATAAAATTATTAAATAGGTTTCCAAAAATCTAATGAAAACAAGTAAGGAAAGTCTAAAGTCGGGCGGAGCCGACTATATTATACCCTGCACCACTTTGTAGATCTAAATTTTCGATACCATATCACATCCGTCAAATGTGTTGGGGGCTATATACTTGTATAAAGGTTTGTCCCAAATACATACATTTAAATACCACTCGATCTGGAAGAATTTGATAGACTTCTACAAAATCTATAGACTCAAAATTTAAGTCGGCTAATGCACTAGGGTGGAACATAATGTTAGTAAAAAAAAATATGGGAAACGTTTAAATCTGAAGCAATTTTAAGGAAACTTCGAAAAAGTTTATTTATGATTTATAGCTCGATATATATGTATTAGAAGTTTAGGAAAATTAGAGTCATTTTTACAACTTTTCGACTAAGCAGTGGCGATTTTACAAGGAAAATGTTGGTATTTTGACCATTTTTGTCGAAATCAGAAAAACATATATATGTGAGCTATATCTAAACCTGAACCGAATTCAATCAAATTTGGCACACATGACTATACTACCAATTGTACTCCTTGTGCAAAATTTCAAGCTATTCGGGATAAAACTCTGGCTTCTACGTCCATATAAGTGCATATCGGGCGAAAGATATATATGGGAAATATATATAAATCTGAACCGATTTCAACCAAATTTGGCACGCATAGCTACAATGCTAATTCTACTCCCTGTGCAAAATTTCAACTAAATCAGAGCAAAAAATTGGCCTCTGTGGTCATATGAGTGTAAATCGGGCGAAAGCTATATATGGGAGCTATATCTTAATCTGAACCGATTTCAACCAAATTTGGCACGCATAGCAACAATGCTAATTCTACTCCCTGTGCAAAATTTCAACTAAATCGGAGTTAAAAATTGACCTCTGTGGTCATATGAGTGTAAATCGGGCGAAAGCTATATATGGGAGATATATCTAGATCTGAACCGATTTCATCCAAATTTGGCACGCATAGCTACAATGCTAATTCTACTCCCTGTGCAAAATTTCAACTAAATCGGAGTTAAAAATTGGCCTCTGTGGTCATATGAGTGTAAATCGGGCGAAAGTTATATATGGGAGATATATATAAATCTGAACCGATTTCAACCAAATTTGGCACGCATAGCTACAATGCTAATTCTACTCCCTGTGCAAAATTTCAACTAAATCAGAGCAAAAAATTGGCCTCTGTGGTCATATGAGTGTAAATCGGGCGAATGCTATATATGGGAGCTATATCTTAATCTGAACCGATTTCAACCAAATTTGGCACGCATAGCAACAATGCTAATTCTACTCCCTGTGCAAAATTTCAACTAAATCGGAGTTAAAAATTGACCTCTGTGGTCATATGAGTGTAAATCGGGCGAAAGCTATATATGGGAGATATATCTAGATCTGAACCGATTTCATCCAAATTTGGCACGCATAGCTACAATGCTAATTCTACTCCCTGTGCAAAATTTCAACTAAATCGGAGTTAAAAATTGGCCTCTGTGGTCATATGAGTGTAAATCGGGCGAAAGTTATATATGGGAGATATATATAAATCTGAACCGATTTCAACCAAATTTGGCACGCATAGCTACAATGCTAATTCTACTCCCTGTGCAAAATTTCAACCAAATTGGGTTAAAACTCTGGCTTCTGGGACCGTATTAGTCCATATCGGGCGAAAGATATATATGGGAGCTATATCTACATCTGAACCGATTTCAATAAAATTTGGCACACTTGACTATAGTACTAATTGTTCTTCTTGTGCAAAATTTTAAGCCAATTAGGTTAAAACTCTGGCTTCTGGGGCCATATAAGTCCATATCGGGCGAAATATATATATGGGAGCTATATCTAAATCTGAACCGATTTCTTTCAAAATCAATAGGGATCTATTCTGAGCCAAAACACATACTTGTGCCAAATTTGAAGTCGATTGGACTAAAACGGCGACCTAAACTTTGATTACAAAAATGTGTTCACGGACAGACGGACATCGCTATATCGACTCAGGAGCCCACCCTAAGCATTTTTGCCAAAGACACAATGTGTCTATCTCGTCTCCTTCTGGGTGTTGCAAACATATGCACTAACTTATAATACCCTGTTCCACAGTGTGGAGCAGGGTATAAAAAACATATGCACTAACTTATAATACCCTGTTCCACAGTGTGGAGCAGGGTATAATAATATTATGCATAAAAAACAAATATTCTGGTTAAAAGAAATTTAAAAAAATCCTTACCAATTCACTATTAAATTACAGGCAAAGGAGTACTAAAAATTTGTCCAAATTTTTAAGGGGTTATTCTGAAATTAAATATTTGTTTTTACATTAAAAATATTACATTGGTTTCCAAAAAAAATTGATTAAAGAAATACTAAAATAAGGTATTAAAAACCTGTAATTTTGATGATAAAAAGGTCATAAAAACGTAAATATTCTAGTTGAAAGAAAGCCAATTTTTAAAAGAAAACTTACCAATTCTCTATTTTTTAAATTTGTTCGAATCCATCTGGAATTGCTCTGAAATAAAATATTGTTTTTACAACAAAGAAAAACATTAAACTGGTTTCCAAAAAAATTAATTAATAAATAATAATATACATACATAAAAAATATTCTTTTTAAAAGAAAGTCATATTAAAAAACTACTTACCAATTTATGAATAAACTATACGCTGAGATATAACAAAATTCTTCCAAATTCATCTGGAATTGAATTTTAATTTTTTACATAGAATAATAAAAATTTCAAAACACTTTCAATTTCAACATATTTTCCTAAATATTCTTAATAACTTTTTTCTGAACTACCGATAAAATATTAATAACTCTCATTTAAAAGGTTTAATAAACAAACACCAATATGTCTCAAAAATCCAAAATATTCCATGCCTTTATATTCCCTTGTTGCATGCCTGCTTAAAAGATGCAACAACCCATGCCAACGCCAACTGTACAACTGAAGCATGCCAAACAAAACCAAGCAAAACCAAAACATTGCTACAACAACAAAAACACATGTGCCTTTATTGAAAACAACACCTCATCCAGCCAAATAAACCATCCGCGAATAAGAAACACACACAAACCACTAAATGAACAAAAATAAAAACAACCCCACGCTCATGTATACACAACAAAACTCAAGTAACATCATCTTTACATTAATCACATTCCACAATGCCGATAAAGATCTCTGTACTATGCATTATTTCATCGCATCTGCTGACAATTTACTCTAAGAATAATATTCGTAAAGGCACACCAGTTTATGAACGATGAAACGTTTCACTTAAAATTTGCAAAATTTTCATGAAATGTTATCTACCATTTTTGACGAAAATGTCTATAAATTTAATTACATGTGAACTAAAAATATTTCATTGGGTAATTTTTTACCAACAATTATTAACTATAGGAATTGTCAGTAAGAAATTGCTATCCACTTTCAAGTTCATTTTTCGTAGAAAAATATTTTCTCATACAAAAAAATCTTATAGTAAATTGCACTTATTATTTAGAAATAACTTTACATTTCGCAAGTAGTTTTATAGCATGACAAACGAATTTTTAACTACCAGTTAAGAAATTTTTTAAGGAAATTTCCATCGTATTTTGTAGGCTATGAACTAAACGATTGCTACTTAGAATTTGTAAAATTTCCTTTCGAGTAGTTAATTTTCGTTGAAGATACGAAAAATGAACTAAAATTCTGGAAAATTATTGTAAAAATCTTCTTAAATTTACGAGACACTTTTTTTTCTGTGTGTCTATAAGTCCATATATATTTTCAGTGTATTCATGATCTTTCCATAAATACCTTATAAACACGGTAATAAAATTAATAGTGATCTCTGCGACTAGTTATTGAATTATTACAAAAACTCTGGAGAGCATAAATTAATTTTTGTTTTAGTTTGTTTACACTTTCATCCAGGAAACAGAAAAGTTATGGCATGATACAGAAAATTTCTCTTGCATGATATAAAAAAATAGGGTTTGGTCTATTCGTTCTAATATTAGGGCTGTTTTCTTTTTGCACTGGATGCCACATTTGTATGGACTATTCAGAACATCGTTGCGTTGGTGTTCTATCCAGAACATCTCATCAGTGCAAGTCGCGCCGATGTTGCCAGATTGTAAAGGGTGATTCTTTTGAGGTTAGGATTTTCATGCATTAGTATTTGACAGATCACGTGGGATTTCAGACATGGTGTCAAAGAGAAAGATGCTCAGTATGCTTTGACATTTCATCATGAATAGACTTACTAACGAGCAACGCTTGCAAATCATTGAATTTTATTACCAAAATCAGTGGCAGAAAATCCGCTTTTTTATCGACAAATTTTGTTCAGCGATGAGGCTCATTTCTGGTTGAATGGCTACGTAAATAAGCAAAATTGCCGCATTTGGAGTGAAGAGCAACCAGAAGCCGTTCAAGAACTGCCCATGCATCCCGAAAAATGCACTGTTTGGTGTGGTTTGTACGCTGGTGGAATCATTGGACCGTATTTTTTCAAAGATGCTGTTGGACGCAACGTTACGGTGAATGGCGATCGCTATCGTTCGATGCTAACAAACTTTTTGTTGCCAAAAATGGAAGAACTGAACTTGGTTGACATGTGGTTTCAACAAGATGGCGCTACATGCCACACAGCTCGCGATTCTATGGCCATTTTGAGGGAAAACTTCGGAGAACAATTCATCTCAAGAAATGGACCGGTAAGTTGGCCACCAAGATCATGCGATTTGACGCCTTTAGACTATTTTTTGTGGGGCTACGTCAAGTCTAAAGTCTACAGAAATAAGCCAGCAACTATTCCAGCTTTGGAAGACAACATTTCCGAAGAAATTCGGGCTATTCCGGCCGAAATGCTCGAAAAAGTTGCCCAAAATTGGACTTTCCGAATGGACCACCTAAGACGCAGCCGCGGTCAACATTTAAATGAAATTATCTTCAAAAAGTAAATGTCATGGACCAATCTAACGTTTCAAATAAAGAACCGATGAGATTTTGCAAATTTTATGCGTTTTTTTAAAAAAAAAAGTTATCAAGCTCTTAACAAATCACCCTTTATTTGGACAAAGTGACGCTTCTTCGATTCACAATAGCAATTTATTGTGACTATTTTATCGAAAAACATGAAATTCAAAGTGATACAGTGTCAGAAATAATCGCAGCAGTAAATATTTATTACTAATTGAAGCATTTCACACATTAAAAATGCAAGATTTCACTTCTTTTCTGTGATTGTTTTTAAACAGCTGATGACAGTGTTGCATATTTGTGGAGATGTCCTGGATAAACGAGTACTCTGTTTTCTTTTAGTCCTTAACGGCTTAGCATATCCAGTGCTAAAAGAAAACAGCCCTATTATGGTATATATTTACCCTGCCTAATGACGAGCTCGTATTTGGAGGGGTAAGATAAATTAAATAATTTTTTCTTTTGAATTTCGCCGGACGATCAGATGTTAGTTAATCATACTATGTTTTCTGTTTCGCTAGAAAAATGCTAAAGTATCATAACAACTACATAAATACAAAAAGGTCGAAAGATAGATAAGACAGGATAGTTTTCTTTTTTCACATTGAATACATCGCCGGGTATATGTTACCAGTGGTGCCTCTGGAACAAGCGGTGTCACCAAATGGAATTGCGTCTGGTTAATACGTTCTTGACTTCAAAGAGATGCGTTAAAATCTGCTACCAATGGTGCCGCTGGAACTTGCGGTTTCACCAAGAAAAAAGTAATCACGATCTGACACAGCACTCAAATTCAATTATTGCTGGATACCAGTGGTGCCGCTGGAACAAGCGGTGTCACCAAAAAAAAATCAATTCACTTTCTGCCACGACGTTTGTAAATTTTTATTACAAGCTGATACACTCCAAATTGCACAGAAAAAAAAGTGTCTTGTAAATTTAAGGACCATTTTAACTTTCATATAGTTCAACAAATTTACTGTAATATAGTTCATTTTTCGTAACCACAACGAAAATTAATTTAGCTAAAGGAAAACTTATAAAAATTCAGTAAATGTTTTTTAGTTCACTAACTACGAAATGGGAAGGATTTGTCCTTAAATAAATTTCCAACACAGTGGTTAATGCATCGTTGATCCTATTATAAAAATACATTGGCAATATAAAAATCTTACTACGAAATGTGGACAATTTACTAAGAAAAAATTTTGTATGGAAAAAAAATTTTGTAGTAAAATTTAACTTAACGACATTACCGATTCGTACGATGGCTACCTACAGATTATTTCCCTTTTTATTATTATTATATGTTGGAGTGTTTTTCCTCACATTGAAAATTTTAGATAAAGTATAATAAAAAGTAGTTAATATAATCCTTGACGGGTGTATATAATTTTTTAGAGATTCCTCATAGATTTGGTATACATTTAACCTTAACTTATAGATAGAATTCCAACTAATCAATAAACGTGCTACTGGAAAATGTGAGTGCATCATGTGAGGGAGTTTTTAGAGACATTTTGTGTATATCTCGTTTGATTGTTTGTGTTTGTTATTGCGTCATTTATGCTGTTGTTGGTTGTTTTGATGCTAGAGACAATGGAATGTTCCTTGTGTGTTGTTGGTATCTTTTGTGGTGAGAGTTGTTTTCTTGCAATAGCGAGATCAGAAAGGGATCGTGTGTGTGTGTGGAGTTGTTTTTCTTTACGGCAGCTATGTATCCGTTATGACTATTTGTGTCTTTGAGTTTTATTGTTGCATTCAGTTATGTTGATGCATTTATGAAGTGCACACGTGGATTTAATTTTGCAAAATTGTACGTGCGGTATTGGTGTTTATTAATGAAAATACATTTATTCGGAACATTTTAGAAACTGAGAAGTGAATGATGTGATGTTAGAGTAATCAAAAACGCTTTTTATTGATAAAAAACAAACAACAGATTAAGGAACTGTATATTTCTGTTAATAGTTTAAAATTAGTGCGAATTTTTATTGATTTACATAAAAAATATACAACATGTGTGGTAATAGGATGATCTATATTTGTTATACATCTGGATCACAGGTTGGAGATGCAACCATTTTTTTTTAATATATATTTTTTATGTTACAGCAATTCCTACAAGTGAGTACTAAATTCGAGTTTAGCCGCTAAAATTAAAAATAAATCACTAAGAAAAGTATAAAATTATACGTCTTCGATACAAATTTAAATATAACTTGATGGAAAATAGCCCAAACCAAGTTTTTTATAAAGATTATTTTTTTATAATGGATTATTAAAGAAACTTATAATGAAAATTGCGATTTTAGCCTCTAAACTCGAACTTAATATACACCTTAAATACTAAATGCTATACTGACAAGTGGAAATTATGTCTAATTTTATAATATTTTTTATTTCAAATATATTCTGAGAATAATTTCAAAACCGTCCATTAGTCCATGGATATGATTCCAATAATGTACCTACTGGATGGATTTTTCAATGTGGTAAGTTTTTCTATAAACGGTATTTTGTCCGTTTTTAATAAAACCAAAATTTAAATTTATTAAAAATAACTTTTTTCACTTGCAGGTAGACAGGTCTTGTAATGGTAATTTTTTTTGTTGAATATTCTTACTGTTTAATGCTAATTAAGCTGATATTCTTATTGGATTTAGGAAATACTCTTGAAAACCGTAAGATAAAAATCAATATGAACGATAGAATTTGATAATATTTTTCTTATATTTTGTATAACTTTGCAATTTCAAATGCTTATAAGACAAATCCGCCCAACAAAAGATAGCCAAAATCGATGAAATTGGACAATTCAATTGAATATAGCATTTTATGCCACATATATCTTTCATATGGATAGAAAACATGGAAATATAAATTAATTAGTTTAGTCCTAATAACATAGAATATTACTCTTTTGAAGAAGCAATTACTAACTACCGACAAGTAACTGCATCCAACGTTCTAATAAAAATATTTCCTTTATTGTATATGATAACCCATAGTTTTGTGTAATTTAATAATAATTTTTTGAAATAAAATACTGGTGGTAATAGAAAATTTACTTGTTTTGTACGAAAAATTTCTTAGTTGTATACAGGCTGTTGTACCTTTGATTCCACAATTTCTCTACTTTTTTGAAAATTATACCGACAAACAGTTTATTTCAAACCAATTTCTTAATACAGGTTTCCCAAAAAATTGTTAATTTTTCCGGATAGCAGGAATATTTTGAATTTGTTTAACTATATTCTTCCCACAGCATAGTAATAATGAACTTAAATACGATGCAATACATGAACTAATTTATAAGAAAATCATGAACTTATCTAGATGAAAAAAATCTTTGGCGCCAAATCATGGTCATTCTTACTATGGGTTAGTTCATTTTTCATAAAAAATAGTAAACTTTTTTTTCGGTGTGCTTATAGTCAGTCTTGCATTTATATTATGGAAAAATTATTTGTTCACTGGCAACTTTCACAATTTTTATAAAATCCAGTAGTTCTTCACAATGCAATTGTCTAAATGTTATGCTTATTATTATTTCCTTTTTGGATAAATATAAAGTCTATTTCGCAAATTGCGAATAAGTTTTTCTCGGATTAAAGCATATGATGTCTTATTTCGTCTGCGGCAAGAATTCAACCGTTTTCTTTGATGTACCACACTTGAATGTCAGTTAACGTTCTGCTTTTTTTCTTATTTGGTCCTTTTTTTTGAAAAAAATACAATATGCCGTTTTTCGAAACATCTGGAATATTCTTTTTCTTTCAATTGCATTCCCCAAATTTTACCGTTTTTTTTGCAGAACTAAAATGATTCGCCGGCGCTCGGTCTCGCTAAATGAAAGCGATCCTTTAGAGTACATTAGTTAAATGAACTAAAAGACGGAAAAAAATTATACACAAATTAAACATAGAGATTTACTAAATTTGTATTTCTCACAAAATAGTTCATTATTTCTTCAAATTTGTAAATTTTACTTAATTAAACTGTGTTAGAAAAGCAGATGTCACGCCGATTTCACAAAAATAAGTAAATAATTTTCGACAAATTCAAGAAAATTTATTCGACATAATTCATTTTTTTCACTTGTTAAAGAAAATTTCCAAGTTAGGTTAGGTTAGTACCATACGAAGTTCATGATGGGCTCATTATTGGTAAAATTTGCAAATGTTAAGAAATTCTGAACTATTTTGGGGGAGACACGAATTTAGTTCATCTTTATGCTTCATTTGTGTATAATTTTTTTCCTCTTTTTTAGTTAATTTAACTAACGTACGCAAAAAATTCTTAAAGTCATGGAAACTTTCTTAAAACATAATAATTCCATGAACTAAAATAGAATTAAATCGGCTTTAGTGAAATATGGGGTTCACTTTTTTTGAGTGTTCCGAGCGAAACAAGCTATCGACTTGAAATTTGGCATACGCAAATGGGCCATACCGGACCAATTCTACGTATAGCCCCCATATAAACCGACCCCTAGATTTACCTTGCGGAGGAGCAAAATTCATCCGATCCGGTTGAAATTTGGTAAGTGGAGTAAGTATATGGTCTCTAACAATCATGCAAAAATTGGTCCACATCGGTACATAATTATATATAGCCCCCATATAAACCGATCCCCAAATTTGACCTCCGGAGCCTCTTGGAGGAGCAAAATTCATCTGATCCGGTTGAAATTTGGTACGACGAGTTAGTATATGGTATCTTACAACCATGCAAAAATTGGTCCATATCCACTAAAAAAAGTGAACCATATATTTCACTAAAGCCGATTTAACTCCCTTTTAGTTCATGGAAATATTACATGTTAAGAAAGTTTCCATAACTTTAATATTTTTTTGTGTACGTTAGTTAAATTGGCTAAAACAGAGGAAAAAATTATACACAAATGAAGCATAAAGATGAACTAAATTCGTGTCTCCCACAATATAGTTCAGAATTTCTTAAATTTTACCAATATTTCGCCCATCTTGAACTTCGTATGGCACTAAAGACATTCTTGCAATTTTTAACTCCAATTTTTTTCTTCAAATTATAAAATTTTCTTTAACAAGTGAAAAAAAAAAATTAATTATGTCTACACTCAAAAAAAGTGAACGCTATATTTCACTAAAGCTGATTTAATTCTAGTTTAGTTCATAGAATTTTTACGTTTTAAGAAAGTTTCCATGAATTTAATAATTTTTTGCGTACGTTAGTTAAATTAACTACAACAAAGGAGAAAATTATACACAAATGAAGCATAAAGATTTACTAAATTCGTACTTCTCGCAAAATAGTTCATTATTTCTTTAAATTTGTAAATTCTACTAAAAATGCACTCATCTTGAACTTCGTATGTCACTAAAGACATTCTTGCAATTTTGAACTCCAATTTTTTCCTTCAAACTGCAAAATTTTCTTTAACAAGTGAAAAAAAATTAATTATGTCTAATAAATTTTCTTGAATTTGTCGAAAAATGTTTACCTATTTTTGTGATATCGGCGTAATGTCAGCGTTTGTAATAGTGTTTAGTTAAAATTTTCTAAAAATAATATAAATTTTCCAAAATTAACCAAAAATGTTCTTCATGGTGGGTTCACTGTTTTTTTCAGTGTAATAAATTTTCTTGAACTTGTCAGGGTTTGTAATACTGTTTAGTTAAAATTTTCTAAAAATAATCGAAATTTTCTAAAATTAACCAACATTTTTCTCCCAAATAAACCGATCCCCAGATTTGACCTCAAAACACGGCTGCCACTCGAACCAAAAAAAATTACCAAAATTTGGAGTAAATTCTACCAAAAAAATATTTTAAAAAATCTTCTATGGAAAATTTTGTCAAAATTTTATTTGTATAGAAAATTTTGTAAAAATTAGAAAATTTTTGCCAAAATTTTATTTCTAAAGAAAGTTTTGTCAAGATTTTACTTCTATAGAAAATGTTACTAAAATTTTATTTCTATAGAAAATGTTGCCAAAATTTTATTTCTATAGAAAATTTTCCAAACTTTTATTTCTATAGAAAATTTTGCCAATTTTTTTTTTCTATAGAAAATTTTGCCAAAATTGTATTTTTATAGAAAGTTTTGCCAAAATGTTATTTCTAAAGATTTTTTTTCTGTAGAAAATTGTGTCAAAATTTTATTTTTATAGAAAATTTTCCAAACTTTTATTTCTATAGAAAATTTTGCCAATTTTATTTTTTCTATAGAAAATTTTGCCAAACTTGTATTTTTATAGAAAGTTTTGCCAAAATGTTATTTCTAAAGATTTTTTTTCTGTAGAAAATTGTGTCAAAATTTTATTTTTATAGGGAATTTTGTCAAAATTTTATTGCTATAGAAAATTTTTAGGGAGATATTTTCTGCCAAATCTACCAAAACAGAGTTCTACCAATTTTACCAACTGTGGTAACCGTGCCTCGGAAACCTCTTGGAGGAACAAAATTCATCCGATTCGGTTGAAATTTGGTACATTGTGCTAGTATGGACCATGCAAAAATTGGTCCATATCGGTCTATAGTTACATATAGCCCACAGATAAATCGATCGCCATTCACGCAAAAAAATTGTCTATATCGGTTCATAAGCATATAGCCCCCATATTTAAATTCTGGCTCGTAATTGTAGACTTTTCCTATATATACCGGTCAAGAACTGAATTACATATATATACAATTTAGAAGACGATGTTAAGAAGGTTTAAGATACCTCGGCAAGTGTCACCGAAGCCCAAGTAAAACTAAATTATACCATATATCAAAATGCAGAACAAAAACAGGTACATTTTTTCAATTACACTTCCTTTTTTTGCGTTCACATAAAACCACGTGCCACTTCTGAATAAATAAATTAACACAAAACACAGTAATTCCGTCCATTCCAAGAAACAAACAACATACGTCTGACGTGCAAAATGAAAATCGTGTGTAACTGCTCATATTTTTATAAAATCTTTTCGCTGCAAAAAAGTTAAAAAAATAAATGGTCACGAAAAAAATTTACATGGTCTTTATGGCCATGTAATGGTTCTAGACATATCTATACGTAATTTATAAAAATACTTTTTTCCCTGCAAAAAAGTAAAAAATAGAATGGTCAGGTATATGATTTCCCTGACCATGTATGTTAATGGTCTCAAATTTTATCATTTAAATGATAACATAGAACATGTTTGCGGCATTTGAGAACCATTTAAATGCTTATTGCAAGCAAACATTTTTGTACCCACCACCATAGAATGGTTACGGGGGTATAACAAGTTTGTCATTCTGTTTGTAACACATCGAAATATCGATTTCCGACTATATAAAAAATATATATTCTTGGGAGAAATTCTAAGACGATATAACCATGTCCGTCTGTCTGTCTATCTGTATGTTGTAATCACGCTACAGTCTTCAATAATGAAGCAATCGTGCTGAAATTTTGCACAAACTCTTTTGTCTTTTGTCTGCAAGCAGGTCAAGTTCGAAGATGGGCTATATCGGTCCAGGTTTTGATATAGTCCCCATATAAACCGACCTCCCGATTTGGGGTCTTGGGCTTCTAGAAATCGTAGTTTTTATCCAATTTGCCTGAAATTGGAAATCTAGAGGTATTTTATGACCATAAAGAGGTGTGCCAAAAATGGTGAGTGTCGGTCCATGTTTTGGTATAGCCCCCATATAGACCGATCTTCCGATTTTACTTCTTGGGCTTATAGAAACAGTAGTTTTTACCCAATTTGTCTTAAATTGGAAATCTAGAGGTATTTTAGGACCATAAAGAGGTGTGCTGAAAATAGTGAGTATCGGTCCATGTTTTGGTATAGCCCCCATATAGACCGATCTCCCGATTTTACTTCTTGGACTTATAGAAACAGTAGTTTTTATCCAATTTGCCTGAAATTGGAAATTGGACCATAAAGAGGCGTGCCAAAAATTGTGAGTATCGGTCCATGTTTTGGTATAGCCACCATATAGACCGATCTCCCGATTTTACTTCTTGGGCTTATAGAAACCGTAGTTTTTATCCAATTTGCCTGAAATTGGAAATTGGACCATAAAGAGGTGTGCCAAAAATTGTTAGTATCGGCCCATGTTTTGGCATAGCCCCCATATAGACCGATCACCCGATTTTACTTCTTGGGCTTATAGAAACCGTAGATTTTATCCAATTTGCCTGAAATTGGAAATCTATAGGTATTTTAGGACCATAAAGAGGTGTGCCGAAAATGGTGATGGACCGGTCCATATTTGCTTGCACACTTACAAGAGATGTTAATGATTCCTCTAAAACTCAAACAAAAATGGTTCTTATAAATCCAGAATCTGATATAGTCTTCATTGGTAAAATCTTTAAATTTATCTTCGGGAAGTGTACTGGTTGAACTGCTCTGCTTGATCTGTCCTCAAATCCCCCTGAAATTCCAAAGGAAACCCCAATATTTGATTCATGGTGGTGGGTATTTAAGATTCGGCCCGGCCAAACTTACTGCTGTATATACTTGTTCTCGGCTAAAAATTCTTTTCACAAAAACAAAATACATGGTTTTCGCGACAATTACGTGCTCTACATAATTATTAAATGGATGCGGCAACCATGTCCAAACATGTTTTTTTGTGCGTGAACCTTTCGAGATATTTTTCTGTGGCATGCACAACGAGTCTTTTAGTAAAATTTACAATTGAGCTTAAGCGATGGCTTACATCAATGATCGATTTTTAAAAGCTAGAGGAATATCTTAAAAAAACACATAAAATTCAGAGAAATTCATGACATCTTTATTTTAATGTTGACCGCGACTGCGCCTCAAATGCTCCATATGCTTAGCAAATATTTGGCGCACTCTTTGCAACATTTCGATCAGTATCTCAGGAATAAATGTTGTCTTCCAATGTGTCAATTGTGTCACAAACAATAGCCAGAAGGCGTTAAATCACACGATCTAGGCGGCCAATTGAACGGTCCATGAACATGAAATAATATGTACTCGTTCGGGAAAATCATGTACCTGTCCTTCCTGATCATTTAATTTATTTGACTTTTTGCAGGGGAAATTCTTATTGTTGGAATTGAACCAAAATAAAAAAACTCTTTTCATCGGCGTCCTTTGTGGAAAGACAACACAAAAAAAAAACAACACTGCATATTTTTATACACTCTATTCTGGTTCAATTTCCAAAATAAGTAATTATTCCATATTTACTTTGGACCCTCAAACAAGCAAAAAAATGAATAAATCACACTTATTCCTGGAGTCGCCCTCGCCGTCGCTTTTCGTCAGTCACCACTAATTGGTATTCCGTTCGTCGATATATTCTGCTATCGAAGAAAATCGGTATTCCTGGTGTCGCTTTTTGTTGCCTTTAAATTTACCAGCGACGAGTTTAGTGTTTAATTTTTGAAGAAGTTTTTTAGGCTTTATTAATCGAACAATTGAAAAATAAATGTAAAAAATGGAAATTGGTGAGAGGTAAAGTGACTAATCTTCAACAATTACAAACAAAATGAGGAAAAATCAGTATATATAGCAGTTAAAATTCAGTTTTGCACATCAGCTGATTGTTTTCTTTCACTATGATCCTTGTGCCATTGATTTCAGCGTCGTCGCCATTTTTGTAGTTTTGGAAGCTTTAACTGTCCTCGAATATATATCCACATTTTTTCCGCGTCAAATTAAATATTTTTTCTTGATTTTCCGACTTAGAATTGCGTCAGAAATAAAAATATTTTAAACCGAAAAAAAATACCTAGTTTTTGCTGGGTTACCAAGTAATCTTGTAGTTAATCCTAATCAAAAAGTAATAACCACTTATAAATTGGAATCGCTCCGAACTACATTTGCATGCGCATGTCCTAGGAGAAAAGTACTTCACCCCAGTGGTGGGTTGTTTAAAGGAGTTGGATTCGTGAATTTCTTTAAAATCTTTCTTTTGGGTGTCATGATGACATCCAATGTTTTTCGTTGCCTTATATGTTATAGGAAATTTATATACGAAATTTTAATTTATATACAAAATTTTATACGAAATTTTAAAAAACCTTGCCAATTACAGGAAGTGGCAAATTATGCTCTAAACATGGAATAAAAGTGAGTTGAATAGTTTACTTTCAGGTGCTGAAGTCTCTGTTGGGTTTGTGAATCCATATCTTTGCTGGGAGCAGTCTCCAAAATGGAGCATATTCATCTGCGTTATATATTTTATCTCCACCTAACACCTATTTCATCAACTTGACTGTTTTCGAAATTTTTGCTTAAAATTCTCGACTGTTCAAAGATAACTTAATCACCCTTATTCCTAAAGTCGCCCTCGCCGTCGTTTTTTGTCGCTTTTCGTCAGTCGCCACTAATTGGTATTCCGTTCGTCGATATATTCTGCTATCGAAGAAAATCGGTATTCCTGGTGTCGCTTTTTGTCGCCAACATCGTCGCTTTTTGTCGCCTTTAAATTTACCAGCGACGAGTTTAGTGTTTAATTTTTGAAGAAGTTTTTTAGACTTTATTAATCGAACAATTGAAAAATAAATGTAAAAATGGAAATTGGTAAGAGGTAAAGTGACGAATCTTCAACAATTACAAAAAAATGGCGAAAAAATCAGTACATATAGCAGTTATGGTCATCTCATTCAAATCATAGAAAAGAACCCTGTAAAATTAAAGTAAACGTGTTGATTTTCAATTCCATTTATTTTAGCACCAAAATTAGGTAACAATTGTGTCGAACTTTGATTGATCCTTGGACACATAATGTCAACGTCGTTCCAATTGTATATGCCGGATGTTGTTATTGTCCTAATGTAGATATCTAAATCATTTTCCGAGTCAAATTTATCACATATTTTGATTTTCCAAGTCAACATTGGATTACACACAGCATTAAACGCAAATAATTAAAATTCAGTTTTGCACATCAGCTGATTGTTTTCTTTCACGATGATCCTTGTGCCATTGATCTCAGCGTCGTCGCCATTTTTGTAGTTTTGGAAGCTTTAACTGTCCTCGAATATATATCCACATTTTTTCCGGGTCAAATTAAATATTTTTTCTTGATTTTCCGACTTAGAATTTCGTCAGAATAAAAATATTTTAAACCGAAAAAATTAAAATTCTTTTTTTGCACATCAGCTGATTGTTTTCTAGTGATATCGGCCTTTTATTACCGAGTATTGTAATTGGTACAAAAAGTAATCGTCGTCGTCGCCGTCGCCACTTCGCAGGAATACCAAATGAATGACGAGACGACTTAAAAGCGACAGACGACAAAAAGCGACGGCGAGAGCGACTTCAGGTATAAGGGTGAATAATTTCTCACAACATATATTTAAGCATTTTATACCGTTTCAAAATTTAAATTCTTGCAGACAACTATTGCTAGCAGAAAACTTATCAAATCACCCAATTTTTCCGTGAAAGTTCACCACCGTGGTAACACAATGGACTGAATAGTCTAAGTGAGCTTGAAATATCGGGCTGCCACTATGCCTAACTTAACCTACCTTTCTTTGCTTTTGATAATATTGGACGAACTGCGGTACACAAATTGAGGAAAGGCTCTCAATTTTAGTTTTAGAAATGCGATAGTTTCTAAACAAACGATAAAATAATGAACAACTTCTGCGACACAAACAAACAAAAATTACTGTCCAGTTTATAGAGGAAAAATTAAAATAAAAATGTACTAAAAATTTATATATTTTGAGAATAACAATTATTCGAGCAGTATTTATTATTGTCATTATAAGTTAGTCATTATAACTCACCGCAATGTAATGCAACGTGTAATGACACTTTTACTTCTGGTAATGCAATTTGTAATGAGATGTGGTTACCTAGTGTTATTCCCAAGGTATTTCCAATTAAAGTTTTAATTGAATTTTCAAAAATATTCAATTAAATATTTAACAAAATTTTTAATTAAACCAAAAATCAATGACAAAAAATAATAGTAGAAAATTGTTTTTAATTGGATCAATTAATTTTTTATTTGACTTCGTTGATTGATACATAAATTTCTGGGATTAAAGACATTTCAATTAAAAATAATTGGATCAATTAATTTCTTGTTTGAATCCGTAAATTAGTTTTGTGTATATACTCCAAGTTTTTTAGTTTCTTTTCGTCGTAAACAAGTTGTAAAATTAAATGATCACGAAAAAAAAATTATTTTATGACCATTTATTGGTCGCTCCAAAAAAGCGAAAAAATTGAACGCACTGAAAAAAATATTGTCGTGAGGTCAAAGATTTCATATCTTTAAAATACGATTACAAATTTTGCTTAGCATAGAAGACGCATTTCTCTAAAACAAAGTTATTTTCCTTGTCCAAAAGTCGATAAACTTTTCAATGAAGTCGTATTGTCCTTATAATTAAGTGATTGGACTTAAAAATGGGTATCTTAACATGAAAGAAAAAATTTATAGGCTAAGGTCAACTTGACTTTAATAATTCAGAAAAATTCTTCAAATTTAATGAAATTGTCTTTAAATTTGTTGTCTTTTTGCATCTTGACTACAAAGCAAAAAATCGTTCAAATATAGGACAAATTTTTCAAAACTTTATTTTAAAGAAGTTTTTTACTTCAAACATAGCATAATTTCTACTGGAAGTCGAGTCCCAATTTGGAAAATAAAGTTGCCGTTAACTCGTTTTTAAAGGACTTTGATAGCATATGAAGAAACAAAGCTGAGAAAGCGAAAAATTAAAATTTGCTTCCTAGAAGCAAGTACACAAAACCTAAATTTAAAAGAGAATTGTGTCTTAAAAGTATCCTTACTTGTATTCTCCGCTTCTTTGGCTCGGAATCAATACCAAATTTTTTAAAGTAAAGACAAAATCTTTGGAACCGAGTATGCTTTTTTTTCAGTGTGGTCAGGAAAGACAGGTACACGATTTTCTAGACCATGTAACGGGTTTATTTGCTCCTTATAACAATGAGGTATATCGTTTGTCTAAAATTTCGCCCCAGAGAAAAATATTTTTTTTGTGTATTATTAAATCTTCTTGGTGCATTCTCAAAATGAGGATCTAAAGTGGTTGCCGAAATGTGTTGCCAATTTGTTTCTTTTTTTCGCGCTATATCTAGCGCTTATTTTTTGAAGTCGTTTAGCGGTTTTTAGCCAGGACAAAACTGCGTTGATCTAACCCTTGCTGCCAAAATAAGCTCAATTTAAACATTATAGTAATAGAAAAAACAAGTAAGGAAAGTCTAAAGTCGGGCGGGGCCGACTATATTATACCCTGCACCACTTTGTAGATCTAAATTTTCGATACGCATAGCTACAATGCTAATTCTACTCCCAGTGCAAAATTTCAACTAGATCGGAGTTAAAAATTGGCCTCTGTGGTCATATGAGTGTAAATCGGGCGAAAGCTATATATGGGAGATATATCCAAATCTGAACCGATTTCAACCAAATTTGGCACGTATAGCTACAATGCTAATTCTACTCCCTGTGCAAAATTTCAACTAAATCGGAGCAAAATATTGGCCTCTGTGGTCATTTGAGTGTAAATCGGGCGAAAGCTATATATGGGAGCTATATCTAAATCTGAACCGATTTCAACCAAATTTGGCACGCATAGCTATAATGCTAATTCTACTCCCTGTGCAAAATTTCAACTAAATCGGAGCAAAACCTCTGTGGGCAAATGAGTGTAAATCGGGCGAAAGCTATATATGGGAGCTATATCTAAATCTGAACCGATTTGGCTGATATTTTGCAAGTTTTTCGAGACTCATAAAATATTCGGATGTACGAAATTTGAGGAAGATCGGTTGATATACACGCCAATTATGACCAGATCGTTGAAAAATATATATGGCAGCTATATCTAAATCTAAACCGATTTTTTCCAAAATCAATAGGGATCGTCTTTGAGCCGAAACAGGACCCTATACCAAATTTTAGGACAAGCGGACTAAAACTGCGAGCTGTACTTTGCACACAAAAATACATCAACAGACAGACAGACAGACAGACGGACAGACAGACAGACAGACAGACAGACAGACAGACGGACATCGCTAAATCGACTCAGAATTTAATTCTAAGACGATCGGTATACTAAACGATGGGTCTCAGACTTTTCCTTCTTGGCGTTACATACAAATGCACAAACTTATTATACCCTGTACCACAGTAGTGGTGAAGGGTATAATTACGTTCCAAAATTGTAAATGGACCGTCACAATATGAAAGGGAAACGTTAACGAAAAATTAAAACGGAATGTTCTCGCTTTCGTCACCGGACGTTCACGATTTCGTTTTTCTTTGGCCATTAAAAACTTTAAAATATTCGTTAGACGTTCTTCGGTGGTGCAATGCGCTAACGCGATTGTTAGCGTGTATGGTGCAGACAATCCAGGTTCGAGTCACGGTAGCGGATGTTTTATTTTTATAAATTCCTAACAATTACGTTTTAAGATTATTAACGCTGGTTGTTGTTTTGAGAACGCATGGTGTCAATTTATCGTTGTCAGATTGACACCGTCTTTTCTCAGTTTGACACCACATGTGGCTTGATTCACTTTCACGAACGGATCGTTTTGAAATGACCACGCTGTTGATGATTGTTTCTTTGGAGTTTATGCTTTCTTTAATATAAACTATGATTCCACCACCGTTACCATCTTTGATTTGAAACAAACAATTAAATCCATTTATAATATACAAATTGTTTTCATCATCGGTTATATTTGTTTCTACACTGAAAAAAAAGCATACCCGGTTCCAAAGATTTTGTCTTTACTTTAAAAAATTTGGTATTGATTCCGAGCCAAAGAAGTGGATAATACAAGTAAGGATACTTTTAAGACACAATTCTCTTTTAAAATCGGGTTTTGTGTACTTGCTTCTACACACAAAAAATTATCACCAACATTTTTTGAATTAAACACTTAATTGAATTTGGAAACGGATTCAATTAATATGTTAATTGATTCAATTAAGTATTTAATCAAATCCGAATAAAACCCAATTAAAAAAATGATTGATATTTGTTACGTTTCCAATTAAAATATTAATTGATTCAATCAATTTGTTAATCAATTCGGAAATAATTTTCAATTATAAACGTGATTGAAATTTTTTCCGTTTCCAATTACACATGTGATTGATCCAATCACTTTTGTGATTGAAATTGAATAATTTTGAGCAATGGAAAGAGCGAAAAGAGAACAAGAGAATGGGTATTTATTCAACAATGTATGATTGAGAGATCAGTCTGTAGAAGTAACTTGTAACGAACGGTTGGGTTTTTGTTTTTCGCGTAAATTGAAAAACATGATTGGCGACATTCTGTCTGCTGCATTGAAAATGTGTACATAAATATTTTGAACGCAACAACAAATCATAGCAAAGGTTTGAAATAAATGAAGTGTGCAACAACAAATGGCCACGTGGTAAAGGTTTGAAAAAAATATATGAGAGAACGCATTTGAAATTACCTGTGTTTGTGTTTTGTGGTATTGTAAAAATGGAAAACAATCTACGTTTATTGAAGGTAAGAAATTGTGAAATGTGAATACCGTTTTCCATTGAAGCCTGTTTACATTAAACGGACTAAAATAATATATTTTTTATTCATTTCTTTTAATAAACAATTTTATTTCGTGAAATTGACCAATCAATCCCATCAACTCCATCATTTTATCAAATATGTAAGAATATGTTTGCAATAAAAAAGTGGGTACCGTATTGATCTTTTCAAATTATAATTTTTTTCACTCCTAGTTTTCTTAAAACCAAGAGCGGTATGTGTTTGTTGGAAGATTCACCTTGAAGTTGCGAAGTGGCGTTGGCATTAAATTGTATTTTTGTTTTACCTGCCTTTTTCAGTTTAAACCCAAGTAGAGAGCAGTATATATGATATATAAACTAATGAGCTGAATTATGTAATGGTAAAAAAGTTCTTTCTTTTGGATTTAAAAATATGAAAAATTTCCGAAAATAATAAAAATATGTATTTCCCATTTATATATTTTTTCTATTTTTAGAATTTGCAAAGTATCATCAATATAATACCAAATATTACATTGCTTTCCCATTATTTTTGTCTATGATTGGTTCAAATTTTAATAGACGATTTCAATGTGCGGAAATTTTGGAAAGGAATTGTTACTAAAATTAAATTACCGAGCTCCTTAATACACCTTTTTATGCTAAAAGACTACAACTGCAAAAGAAGATTATAAATCTGCAACCTGGAACTAAGAATTGAACTTGATATTCTATGCAGGTAATGTTTAACAAAATTAACTTTTAATTTAACAAAATTAAATTCGTATTATTCTGTTTACTTTCAGAAAAACTCATTTAGCTTACAGGCTGCTGATTTATTGGAAATCTAGGCGCATCTACATATTAGAAGGAACATGCTAATATGGTTATTATTATAAGGAAGATAATGATATATATAATTTATGTAATTGTATTTGTAAGTTATGTTAGAACAAACCACAAATGACAAGAACCAAATTTATTTGTCTATTGCATAATTCAAAAAATAATAAAATATTAAATATGTTTTATAAGAAACACATATTTTCTTTTATTTCAAATAAAATTAAATACGATTTTGGGGTCGCAATATATAATTTTTTGATTGAAATTTATAGCCAATTTCAATTAATTACTTAATTGAATGAATCAAATAGTTGATTGATTTTTGTCGCGAAATTAATTAAAATTTTAATTGATTCAATTAAAACTGTGATTGAATTTTAAGTTAAAAATCAATCACATTTTTAATTGATTCAATCACACAATTAATTGATTCCGTGACAAAAGTCAATAAAATTTTTAATTGAAAATCGTGTTGGTTTTCAATCAAAATGGGTGATTGATACTATCATTTTCGTGATTGAAGACATTTCAATTAAAAAAATGATTGAATCCGCGATTTTCGTGATTGAAATCAAAAATTTTTTTTTGTGTGTAGGAAGCAAATTTTAATTTTTCGCTTTTTCAGCTTTCTTCATATGCTATCAAAGTCCTTTAAAAACAAGTTAACGACGACTTTATTTTCCAAATTAAGTCTCGACTTCTAGTAGAAATTATGCTGTGTTTCAAGTACAAAACGTCTTTAAAATAAAGTGTTGAAAAACATGTCCTATATTTGAACGATTTTTTGCTTTGTAGTCAAGATGCAAAAAGACAACAAATTTAAAGACAATTTCATTAAATTTAAAGATTTTTTCTAAATTATTAAAGTCAAGTTGACCTTAGCCCAAACATTTTTTCTTTCATGTTATGATATCCATTTTTAAATCAAATCACTTAATTATAAGGACAATACGACTTCATTGAAAAGTTTATTGACATTTGGTCAAGGAAAAAAACTTTATACTAGAGAAATGCGTCTTCTATGCTAAGCTAAATTTGCATTCGTATTTTAAAGACATGAAATCTTTGACCTCACGACAATATTTTTTTCAGTGTAACAATATTATTAGTTTTATCTTATCAATAACATGATTTATTAAAGGTAAAACATTATAAAATTTTTTCTGAGGGATCGTATGTGTATTCATGTAAACGATTGAGAGCGCTAAGTCGGTAAATTCAATTTTAATTTCTTTTAAACTTTCGTAAATTTTGTTTGATGTTTCATTCATTGTTTTTGGTTTATATTAGAGGTGTGCACGTGAGTAATCGTTTACTCAAGCTCACGAACACTCACGACTGAAAAATCATTCTCACGCCCGATATTTTTTGGTAGGACTCACGTTCACGCACACTCACGAAAAGAAAATTTGTACTCACGCACGAAAACGTCGAGACTCACGAGAAATACCGTGACTCACGAAAAATATCGCGACTCATGAATAATTTTATGATTACCGAAATGTCTGAAAACATGAGCATTATTAAAATCGAGAGTGTTATTAAACTCTTAACATCCCAGGTGTCACTAAAATTGTAATTGAATTTAACTCTTAAGCGTTTTATGTTGGTGAGCAGGAATATTTTCGTGAGTGTAATTCGTTACACACGCACACACACGAAGATATTCTTTTCGTGACTCACGCTCACGCACGACATTTTGGTTTGTTAATCACGCTCACGCACACTCACGCTGTTGTCATGAGCGTGACTCACGAACGAATCACGAAAATGTTCGTGAGTCACAACAATTTCGTGTCACGTGCACACCTCTAGTTTATATGTATATGTGTTTATTTATTGTTTGAATTTATTTAGCCTGTAAGATATAAAATTTATTTTAAAGGAAAATGAGTATTTAATTAAACATTTTAAGAAATAAAGTCAATATCACTCTCATTTTTGATTTTGATTGACTTTTCTTTTTCTGCTTTGCGCGCAAAAATTTTTTCTCGGACCCACACAAACTTCCATTTCATTTCTTAAGCTTTGTTTTTGCTAACCATAGGATTCGACGTCTATATGGAGTTAGTTCATCATTCCAATACATACACCCCAAAAAAAATCGCTTCTGTAACATATACCCCAAACATATTTTGCTTCAAGCATATATATTTTCGGGATTGGTGCAAACAAAATATTGTTTGTATTGTTCAAACATATTATGTTTCACCTTAGGGCATAAATTGGTAGTAAAAAATAATTGGTAGTAAATAAAAAACAGGTTGGCTGATAAGTCCCCGGTCTGAGACATAGATGGCGTCGCTAGTATTAAATTATTATTATATTATTTTTATATAGTACCAACCTTCAAATGATTCGTGTCAAAATTTGACGTCTGTAAGTCAATTAGTTTGTGAGACAAAACTTTTGTTATTGTGAAAAAGAATGAAAAAAAGGAATTTCGTGTTTTGATAAAATACTGTTTTCTGAAGGGGAAAAATACGGTGGAAGCAAAAACTTGGCTTGACTCTTCCGGACTCTGCCCCAGGGAAATAAACAATAATTGATTGGTATGCAAAATTCAAGCGTGGTGAAATGAGCACGGAGGACGGTGAACGCAGTGGACGTCCGAAAGAGGTGGTTACCGACGAAAACATCAAAAAAATCCACAAAATGTTTTTGAAGGACCATAAGATGAAGTTGATCGAGATAGCAGAGGCCTTAAAAATATCAAAGGAACGTGTTGGTCATATCATTCATCAATATTTGGATATGCGAAAGTTCTGTGCAAAATGGGTGCCGCGCGAGCTAACATTTGACCAAAAACAACAACGTGTTGATGATTCTGAGCGGTATTTGCAGCTGTTAACTCGTAATACACCCGAGTGTATTACGCTCCATCCATCACTACACTCCTGAGTCCAATCGACAGTCGGCTGATTGGAGAGCGACCGGTGAACCGTCTCCGAAGCGTGGAAAGACTCAAAAGTAGATTTTGGTGTGTCTACGTTCTTTTGCGCTTGCAGATCACAAGAAGAGATGTTGTTGGTAGTGAGAGTGTTGTTTTTTTGTTTTTTCTCATTATACTTATTCGTAGTTGTTGATTGTTAACGTCACTTTCTCTGTTCTTGTTTTGTTTATTCTTTTCATTTAGACTGCTTGCTCAAAGAAATTTTAATATTATTTATTAAATATTTTTCCTTCAGAGAAACGACAAGTATATACCAAAAGTTATTCAATAAAACGACCACCATAGTTTATAAATTTGGTCCGATTTTTTCAATAGCATTTTGCCAAGAAAACACCGTGTATCAAATTTCATTAAAATCGGTTAATAAATGCGACCGGAATCCTGTGAACACCCAATACAAGGACGGACGGACACCAAGGGCTAGATCGTCTCAGGAGGTGATCCTGAGTCGATCGGTATATATTTTATGAGGTCTAAAATCAATATTTCTGGTAGGCACATTTTTTGGCAGATCAAACTTATTATATCCTGACCACCATGTAATTTAGAGTATAAACACACAGATAAAAATAAGTTTGAGAACCAAAAACTTTTGTTGTAAAACCAATAACAAAATTTGTTAATTTTCCTGCAACAAACTAATTTGTCCTTTTAATAACCATTATTACAAAAAAGTTGTCAGCAATCGTTACCATCAGAAGGCAACAAATAATTTGTGTTCTCAATAACATAATTTGTAAGTAATTTGTTGAGCATCCAACAGTACAAAATATTTGTTGTTGAACGTTACGTTTAATCCTCAACAAATATTTTTGAATTTGAACGAAAAAATTTGTATGTGGTTTGTTGGAGTCTATCAATGACCTGTAACCAATTTATTGGTGTATTGACAAAAAATTAAATTGAAATTGACAGAATTATTGCACCAAAATTGCAAAATTGCCGGAACAATTTTGGAGATATTTTGTTACGTACACACAGAGAAGGAATATGCTATTTTTGGATGGGGAACATGTAACATTTGTAAATGTATGACGATTTTAAATTTGAATAGTCCAGGGTCTAGCATGCATTTTGACAACTTTTTTGCCCAGTGATATATATTCTAGTTAATTAGAATTGTAATAACTCTAATGCCGATATTAATATGGTTTTATTAATTATCTCATACAACAAACACATTTAAGAAACAACCAAATTGAAAAATATAAGTTTTTCAGGCATTTATGTTATGCTTTTCTGTATTCTCTGATGAATGAGCTCTTTGCTTGTTATCATACACGTGCATGTGCTCACACTCATTTTTTCTAACGGTATTCTTCGCATACTTCTTTTAGCTTTCGTACATGTTCTCAGCGATGTGCGCGTAACCAGTCTTGTATTTTTGTTTTTGTTTTCATATCGATAGCAGTCAACTATTTTCGCAACAAAACAATTTGTTGAAAATTCAGAATATTTCTATTATTTTCTCTGTCAAGCATCTACAAATACATTTCAACAACAAATGCCTCATATTCAATAGACAAATTTGTTGAGCACCAGCAGATTTTACATACAAATAAAGTTGTTAATATTTATTTGCTGTTATTTTTTTGTGTGCATAGACAAATCTCTATTAAAACTTAAATAATGGATTTTATTAAATTCGCCAACGATATCCACAATACATTTCTCTATGCTTCCAGTGATTATATTTGTATTTTTGTATTTTATATCTGTTTCAGATCGAAGACTTGTACGAAGAGATACTTTTTGAAATAACAAACAATATTGGGTGTGAAGCCAATGATGTATGCAAAGAATCCCTAATTGAATTTGCACAAGAAGCGTTCAAGATACCTAATGCGAAACATCAAGAGATCCTTAAGATGTCAGAGGGAAAAGAGCCACCAAACATTCGGTTGAACGTTGAAATAATTAAGGCAGAAAATTTATTACCAAAAGATTCGAATGGTTTTTCGGATCCTTTTGTTACCATATATTTGGAATCGAAAAGTTCACATCGATATAATTCATCTGTAAAGACTGAAACTTTAAATCCAATTTGGGAAGAGCATTTTTCACTGTAAGTTTGTTCACAGTTACTATGATATTACCAAATTTAGAAGAAAATTTTTACAATTCAAATAAAAAGTTTTGCTATTTGCAATGAAATTTTTTTGGTTCAAGTGAAATATATATATTCGTATGGGTCTCCGATTTAAGTCTTGTTTATTTTATATTTTTCTGATAAAGCTATAATTGTCACAGCAATCTATAATCAGTGTAGCACAGTGGCTCCTAACAAAATAGTACATTCTGTTGTGAACAAAATTGAAAGCAACACGCGTGCAATCCACGTAGACAAAATGTGTTATACGGGATTGGGAGTAAAATCGTGCATTCGGACAACCTCACACTCTCCTTTAATATAAAATTGACACGCTTTCGACAATTCTTACCATGAAATTTATAATCACGTTCGCAATAAGGGCCACCCTCACACCAAAATTCACACCCACAAAAAAATTCACGATAAAATTCTCGTTCACAGAAATATTCACGCAAACATATTACATGTCACCCTAATCGTAAAAACTATGTTCCAATATATTAACATATATGCCCCAACCATTTTATATTAGTTTATGAACATTATATGTTTGCACTTAAAAATAATGTGCTAAAAATATGAGTTCAATATAATTGTTAGTAGAGGTTTGTACAATTCCATTTGTATATGCAGAGTACACGTGTACTTGCTACATGAGTACACTTATTCGAAGAGTCGAAAAAACTTTCTTGGTACACATTTATAAGAACATCAAAATCCACACAGAAAAAAATATCGCCAAAATATTTCCAATTAAAAAATTGATTGAATTTAAATTTTTTTTCAGATAATCTATTAATTGATACAATTAATTTTTTAATCAGGATAGAAACATTAAGTTAATAAAGACAATGAATGAATATTTTGATTTAAACTCGGAAGACTAAGTAGTTAAAAAACAGTGATACATTTTTTTTAAATTGTTATTTAAAAATATACTTCAATCAAATATTAAATCAAACTAAAAACACAAATTAGTTAATCCTCTAAGGCCCAATCCCGCCTTTAGGCGGGCTTCATTAAATCAGGAAACTTTTAGTAAAAAACACCTTAAGACAACAAAAGTGGGTAAAATAAAAAGAAAACTTAGCTAAAACTGTTCATGAAGCTTTGCAGCATATACTGAATTTTACCATATACATTTTTCTTGTTTAGTTTTCTTGCTTTTGTACCGTTAAATTTGAAGCTGATTGGCAAAAAAAATTTGGGCATTAGAGGGTTAAGAATGTAAATACACACAGAGAACAAATTTGTGTGTCAACCAATTACTTTGTCAACCGAATAATTCGGTACCATGTACCCTGCTTAAACAAGGTATTTTGTAGACTTCCGGCAGAAAAACACCCCAGACCATAATATTGCCTTCACCACGATTGACGGAATCTTTTGTTTTTCTTGGATTAAGACTTTGGGCCTTCGTAAACTTCTTCCATACGAACCATGCAAATTAAAATTTGATTCGTAGGGAAATATAGCACATTTCCACTGCTCCCCAGGCAAGGCCGTAGCCAGGATTTTAATTCGGTGGGGGGGGGGGGGGGGGGGTTCAACTTAAAAAAAAATATTCATATAATCTCATGTGTAGAAAATTTTATTTATGCATAGGTATGCATACAATATTTTTATACCCACCACCATAGAATGGTGACGGGGGTATAATAAGTTTGTCATGTGTTACAAACACATCGAAATATCATTTCCGACTATATAAAGTATATATATTATTGATCAGGGAGAAATTCTAAGACGATATAACGATGTCCGTCTGTCTGTTGTAATCACGCTACAGTATTCACTAATGAAGCAATCGTGCTGAAATTTAGCACAAACTCGTCTTTTGTCTGCAGGCAGGTCAAGTTCGAAGATGGGCTATATCGGTCCAGGTTTTGATATAGTCCCCATATAAACCGACCTCCCGAATTGGGGTCTTGGGCTTATAGAAATCGTAGTTTTTATCCAATTTGCCTGAAATTTGAAATCTAGAGGTATTTTATGACCATAAAGAGGTGTGCCAAAAATGGTGAGTATCGGTCCATGTTTTGGTATAGCCCCCATATAGACCGATCTTCCGATTTTACTTCTTGGGCTTATAGAAACCGCAGTTTTTATTCAATTTACCTGAAATTGGAAATCTAGAGGTATTGTAGGACCAAAAATACGTGTGCCAAAAATTGTGAGTATCGGTCCATGGTTTGGTATGGTCCCCATATAAAACGACCTCCCGATTTGGGGTCTTGGGCTTATAGAAACCGTAGTTTTTATCCAATTTGTCTGAAATGGGAAATATAGAGGTATTTTAGGACTATAAAGAGGTGTGCCAAAAATGGTGGGTATAGGTCCATGTTTTGGTATAGCCCCCATACAGACCGATCTCCCGATTTTACTTCTTGGGCTTATAGAAACCGCAGTTTTTATTACATTTACCTGTTTTGGTATAGCCCCCGATCGACCGATCTCCCGATTTTACTTCTTGGGCTTATAGAAACCGCAGTTTTTATTCAATTTACCTGAAATTGGAAATCTAGAGGTATTGTAGGACCACAAATACTTGTGCCAACAATTGTGAGTATC
This sequence comes from Haematobia irritans, assembly GCF_050003625.1. Taxonomy (NCBI): domain Eukaryota; kingdom Metazoa; phylum Arthropoda; class Insecta; order Diptera; family Muscidae; genus Haematobia; species Haematobia irritans. Next base: position 85,636,249 of record NC_134397.1, on the reverse strand, counting down.
GGTCCATGTTTTGGTATAGCCCCCATATAGACCGATCTTCCGATTTTACTTCTTGGGCTTATAGAAACCGCAGTTTTTATTCAATTTACCTGAAATTGGAAATCTAGAGGTATTGTAGGACCAAAAATACGTGTGCCAAAAATTGTGAGTATCGGTCCATGGTTTGGTATGGTCCCCATATAAAACGACCTCCCGATTTGGGGTCTTGGGCTTATAGAAACCGTAGTTTTTATCCAATTTGTCTGAAATGGGAAATATAGAGGTATTTTAGGACTATAAAGAGGTGTGCCAAAAATGGTGAGTATAGGTCCATGTTTTGGTATAGCCCCCATACAGACCGATCTCCCGATTTTACTTCTTGGGCTTATAGAAACCGCAGTTTTTATTACATTTACCTGTTTTGGTATAGCCCCCGATCGACCGATCTCCCGATTTTACTTCTTGGGCTTATAGAAACCGCAGTTTTTATTCAATTTACCTGAAATTGGAAATCTAGAGGTATTGTAGGACCACAAATACTTGTGCCAACAATTGTGAGTATAGGTCCATATTTTGGTATAGCCCCCATATCGACCGATCTCCCGATTTTACTTCTTGGGCTTATAGAAACCGCAGTTTTTATTAAATTTACCGGAAATTGGAAATCTAGAGGTATTGTAAGACCACAAATACGTGTGCCAAAAATTGTGAGTATCGGTCCATGTTTTGGTATGGTCCCCATATTAAACGACCTCCCGATTTGGGGTCTTGGGCTTATAGAAACCGTAGTTTTTATCTAATTTGTCTGAAATTGGAAATCTAGAGGTATTTTCGGGTCATAAAGAGGTGTGCCGAAAACGGTGAGTATCGGTCCATATTTTAGTATAGCCCCCATAAGAACGATCTCCCGATTTAACTCCTTGGGTTTCTAGAAACCGTAGTTTTTATCTGATTTGCCTGAAATTGTAAATATTATGGTATTTTAGGCTCACAAAAACGTGTATCGGATTAAGTTTTTATCGGTCCATTTGGTAATGCCTCCATATAAACAGACTTCACTTCTTCAGGGTGTAGAAGGCGCACTGATCATGAAAATTGGTTGAAACTCAATGTAAAATTTCCAGATTTTACTTCTACAGATTTAAGATTTCAAATCAAGACGTTATTTTATAATGTTCTTGCACACTTACAAGAGATGTTAATGATTCCTCTAAAACTCAAACAAAAATGGTTCTTATAAATCCACACTGAAAAAACAGTGAACCCACCAGGAAAGATAACTTTCGATTAATTTTAGAAAATTTGGAACTTTTTTAGAAAATTTTAACTAAACGGTATTACAAGCGCTGGCATCACTCCGATATGGCAAAAATAAGTAAATATTTTTCGACAAATTCAAGAAAATTTTTTAGACATAACTAAATTTTTTCAGTAGTTAAAGAAAATTTTGTAGTTTTAAGAGAAATCTTGGAGTTCAAAATTGCAAGAATGTCTTTAGTGACATACGAAGTTCATGATGGACACATTTTTGGTAAAATTTACAAATTTAAAGAAATAATGAACTATTTTGTAAGAAATACGAAATTAGGAAATCTTTATGCTTTATTTGTGTATAACTTTTTCCCGTTTTTTAGTTCATTTAACTAACATACGCAAAAAATTATTTGACTAAAATAAACTTTTTCCAAACATAATGATTCTATGAACTAATATAAAGTTAATATGGCTTTAGTGAAATAGAGAGTTCACTTTTTTTTGAGTGCAGAATCTGATATATTCCTCATAGGTGAAATCTTTAAATTTATCTTCGAGAAGTGTCCTCAAGTCCTCAAGCCCTCCTGAAATTTCAAAGGAAACCCTAATATTTGGTTCATGGTGGTGGGTATTTAAGATTCGGCCCGGGCGAACTTACTGCTGTATATACTTGTTATAATATTAAATTGAGCCGACGGGCTTTTTGGGCAGCAAATAAATGAATGACTTCTTCAGTCGGCACATTTATTCGGCGATGAACCGACATTAATGCCAATCCTTTGAGTCTACTCTCGCTAGTCGAATTTCTAAGATACGTCTTTAATCTCTTCATTGTTGAAAATGAACGTTCGGATGAGCACGTAGTAACTGCAGGGATGGAAAATGCAGTTCTATAGTACTTTTTTAAAACCTTTTTCACCCCGGTCAGTACCATAGTACCCCCGCGAATGATTTAGTACCTTTTGTGTAGACATTTTTGAGTCGATATCAGATTTATGGTACAATAGCTTTGAGAAAATATTTTAATATTTTGAGATATTACAAAATGTGTGTGAAGATAAATACGTATTTAAAACCCTAGACACAAACCAATTGTAATAGATTAGGGTAAAAACATTTTGGGATTTTTTCGAAAAACTGATTTTTTGGAAAAACTACTGGGAATTTAAAATTAAAATTTCGCAGGAACAATGCCAGGGGAACACCCTACATAACGGTTTATTTATTTTGGAAATACATTAACCACCGCAAGAGATATGTGGTGGGACATTTGGCAATGGGAGGGGAATCATATCTCTGGAACGGGATATCCTGCCAGGACTACTTATGCGGCAGTGTATAGTCCTATGAAATACCTATCGAACAAGGTATAGCATATATCAAGATTTGATTTTTAAGATACCAAATACGCTCTTTTAATTTCTGTATTTATTATCCTAAATTTCTGGAGGGGATCAGTGGCCATATCTCAGGAACGAAGCTACCCTCTGACCTAAAATTTATGACAAATTAATGTGCTTGTAACACCCTTCAATCAGAGGGTAAACATTTGTTGAAGCGATATTTCAGAACTCCAAAATTGTTCCTCCAATATTGGTTATTTTACCTATGAATTTTCGGAGGGGAGGAATGCGTCCAGGAGGAGTGGGGTACATCCTGCCGACATAGCTCCCACACAAATCCATACTCCTAAAGACGCCTTTTCGAACAAAAGAAACAGCGAATCAAGAATTGATTTTGGGATTGCTCCAGCTCCTCATCAATATGACCCTTTTTCAGACCAAAAAATACAAAACTGAATAGAAGCAAAGCAGAAAAATTTCGCACCAGATGCTTGGCCAGGAGCAGTGCTAATATCGATGGAACGGGATCTCCTTCCGACATGGCATAAAAACCATTATAAAGCTCCAAGAAACACCTATACGGATTGATGTCACTTTATTCCAGAATTGATTTTGGTATACCCAGATACGCCTGTTCAAATGTGGCCCATTTCATAGCAGATTCTGGCCGGGAGCAGTGGCCATATCTTTGGAACGAATTATCCTGCCGACAAGGGATGACCACTGTTGTATAGTCCTAGGAACCTACTTTCCGGAATGGTGTCACTTTATTCCAGAATTGATTTCGGTATACCCAGATACGCCTGTTCAAAAGTGGCCAATTTCATAGCAGATTCTGGCCGGGAGCAGTGGCCATATCTTTGGAACGAATTATCCTGCCGACACGAGATGACCAATTTTGTACAGTGCTAGGAAGCTACTTTCCGGAATGGTGTAACTTTATTCCAGAATTGATTTTGGTATACCCAGATACGCCTGTTCAAATGTGGCCCATTTCATAGCAGAATCTGGCCGGGAGCAGTGGCCATATCTTTGGAACGAATTATCCTGCCGACACGAGATGACCACTGTTGTACAGTGCTAGGAAGCTACTTTCCGGAATGGTGTCACTTTATTGCAGAATTGATTTCGGTATACCCAAATACGCCTTTTCAAAAGTGGTCAATTTCATAGCAGAATCTGGCCGGGAGCAGTGGCCATATCTTTCGAATGAAATATCCTGCCGACACGAGATGACCACTGTTGTATAGTGCTAGGAAGCTACTTTCCGGAATGGTGTCACTTTATTGCAGAATTGATTTCGGTATACCCAGATACGCCTGTTCAAATGTGGCCCATTTCATAGCAGATTCTGGCCGGGAGCAGTGGCCATATCTTTGGAACGAATTATCGTGCCGACATCAAATAACCACTGTTGTATAGTCCTAGGAAGCTACTTTCCGGCATGGTGTCACTTTATCCCAGAATTGATTTCGGTATACCCAGATACGCCTGTTCAAATGTGGCCCATTTCATAGCAGATTCTGGCCGGGAGCAGTGGCCATATCTTTGGAACGAATTATCGTGCCGACATCAAATAACCACTGTTGTATAGTACTAGGAAGCTGCTTTCCGGAATGGTGTCAATTTGTTCCAGAATTGATTTTGGTATACCCAAATACGCCTGGTCAAATTTGGAATCAATTGTAATAGATTAGGGTAAGAAAAAAAAAATTTTTTGTGTTTGCAAAATAGTGGCTTTAAAGAAAAACTATTTTGAATTTAAAGTAAAATTTTGCAAAAACAGTGCCGCCTATATAGCAATTTTGTTCTTTCTTAAATATATTGACTACAACTAAAGTAGTGGTGTAAGACATTTGGCAACGGACGTATAAAAAAACTCCGAAACTCTTTTCCGGATTAATGTAACATTATTTCAAAGTCAAAGTTGGTGTATGCAGATGCTTTACACCATTTTCTAAATTTTATTATTAGTGTTTAAAATAAAAATAAATTCAAATAAAATTTTATTAAAAGTAAGCGAACCGTGATTTGAACCTGGATACTTAAATAAACCCTGAATTCAACTCACTCATCAACGAGTTAGGCCACCCCCTCGACGATAATCTGCGCAGCGAAACTTTCCTATGACGTAATTCCAGGTTTTGTCTTTAAGTAAACACGGGTAGACCTCAACATACATATGACAAAAATAAGTAAATAATTTTCGACATGTTCCAGAAATTCATTGTACATTTTTAGCAAAATTTACAAATTTTAGGAAATTTTAAACTTTTTTCTGAAAAATACGAAATCCTTCATTTGTGTAACTTGTTCTTCTTTTGTAGTTCATCTACATGCACACAAAAATTATTAAATTTAAATAATTTTCTCATATTGGGGAAATTTAAACTAAAACATAATAATTTTCATTAAAATAAAGTTAAGTTGACTTTAATGCCATGGTGCGTTCACTGTTTTTAGTGTAGGCATTCTTACTTTATAAACCAAAAAATATAATTGCAACCACTTTATTTTCGAGTGACCTACGTGCACCAAATTCATTGCAATTCATTTAATAATAAGTTTTTTTCTTGAAATCATGTCCGCATTTCTATTGTAATTTAACTAGATAAATCTAATAAATATTATGGTGTATATTAAAAAGAACATTGGCAATACTACAACATTTAACGTGAGAGCAAATAGAAAATACCCATTTAACTCTTTAAAAACCAAAGAGAACCAAATAACTTAATCCCGTTACTATTTCAATTTTTGAGAAATGGATTTTGGGGTGGAAACGCAAACACACATACTTGAGCGTGAACTAACACTTGCAATTGTAGTGGTATATCGTTTAGTTGAGTTATTCGCCACATAGTTCAAACGATTGGCATAGCCGAATAGGTTGAGCGTTCGGTACAATCTAATTTTGTTCAAGGGTTAGGTGTTCGAGCCCACTTTTGACTATATTTATACATATATATGTGTATATACATATTTTTTAAACCCTCCATCATAGGATGGGGGTATACTAAATTCGTCAATCCGTTTGTAATGCATTAAAATATTGGTTTCAGACACCATAGAGTGTATTTATACATTCTTGGTTGTGGGGAAATTCTGAGTCGATGAAATGAATTTTTTAGTAAAAAAAAAACAATACAGTAATCAAAATAAATAAAAACGTGTCACAGTCAATCAAACGTGGACTCGAACTCGCATCTGTTGAATAAAGAAAAATACGCCAAACGCTTAACCTACTAGAACATCCTAACTCCACTGAATACTTTAGCGAATAGCTCAACTAAACGACTACAAGAAATGATAACGATCTCTTATATGTGTGTATTGGGGTTTCACTCATTTCCTTAAAAATTGAAATAGTAACGGTGTTACGACATTGGTTCTCTTGCGCTTTAAAAGGGTAAGCATACATTTTCTCTTTGCTCCCTCATTGCACGTGCGGCATAGTGTTGCCATTGAGCGATTTTATAATATTCTTGAATTTAAAATTTGTTAAAATTATATTTATATTTAACCCAAAGAGCATCTCATTCACACAAATTGTGAATGATACCAATCTTTTGCATCACGTATAAAGATTATATGAATTACACTGTATAGCAAAAAATTGTATTACGCAAATAGTTAACAACAAACTAAGTCTAAATAAACTAAGTTTACATCTTCATTTTAATTATAGTATTACCTTAAGTTTACGCTACTCATCGTACGCTAGATACCTTAAAAACTTAATTACAAACTTAACGAAATCCTAAACGGCACTTATGCACTTTAGCTCTATACAGTGTCTAAGATTTATAAATTTTACTTAAAATTTTGAATTTTAACAATATATTAGATAAAAAAAAAAAAATATTAAATAAATTTAGTCAATCTTTGCTTAGCACCAAGAAATCTCTTGAATGCACAGCAACAAAAAATTTGGGTTCCAGTGCTGATATTTGTGGAAAACAACTAAATTCACTACTTATGGTAAATATCAATCTTCGAAAGTTTTCTCAGCATTAAAGAATCATAACAATAAAAACTTACAGTAGGTGCAAAACCACGACTTGTTTGGTGGTAGTTTTTATGAAACCCAATATAGCAAAGGGTTTCATAAAAATTCATTACTTGTGCAATTTACTTCTAATGACATTTCCTGGGTGTGGAGATTATACCAACTTTCTACAGAGGTTTTTCATTAATTAATTGTCATTAATTTTCGGAGTTGGTAACCCTCTTGACTCTGTTAAAGCAACTGAAACAGGTAAGCCTCAGCATTAACCAAAATGGCGTAATTGAAATGTAGACATCTTACAGAAACTATGTATGTTGAGGTCTACCTGTGTTTAATTAAAGACAAAACCTGGAATTACGTCATAGGAAAGTTCCGTTGCGCAGATTATCGTCAAGGCAGTGGCCTAACTCGTTGATGAGTGAGTTGGAATCAAGGTTTATTTAAGTATGCAGGTTCAAATCAAGGTTGGCTTACTTTTGATAAAATTTTATTCGAATTTATTTTTATTTTAAACACTAATAATAAAATTTAGGAAAAAGTGTAAAGCATCTGCATACACCAACTTTGATTTGGAAATAATGTTACATTAATCCGGAAAAGAGTTTCGGAGTTTTTTTATACGTCCGTTGCCAAATGTCTTACACCACTACTTTAGTTGTAGTCAATATATTTAAGAAAGAACAAAATTGCTATATAGGCGGCACTGTTTTTGCAAAATTTTACTTTAAATTCAAAATAGTTTTTCTTTAAAGCCACTTTTTTGCAAACACAAAAAAAATTTTTTTTCTTACCCTAATCTATTACAATTGATTCCAAATTTGAACAGGCGTATTTGGGTATACCAAAATCAATTCTGGAACAAATTGACACCATTCCGGAAAGCAGCTTCCTAGTACTATACAACAGTGGTTATTTCATGTCGGCAGGATAATTCGTTCCGAAGATATGGCCACTGCTCCCGGCCAGAATCTGCTATGAATGGGCCACATTTGAACAGGCGTATCTGGGTATACCGAAATCAATTCTGCAATAAAGTGACACCATTCCGGAAAGTAGCTTCCTAGGACTATACAACAGTGGTTATTTGATGTCGGCAGGATAATTCGTTCCCCAGATATGGCCACTGCTCCCGGCCAGAATCTGCTATGAAATTGGCCACATTTGAACAGGCGTATCTGGGTATACCGAAATCAATTCTGGGATAAAGTGACACCATGCCGGAAAGTAGCTTCCTAGGACTATACAACAGTGGTTATTTGATGTCGGCACGATAATTCGTTCCAAAGATATGGCCACTGCTCCCGGCCAGAATCTGCTATGAAATGGGCCACATTTGAACAGGCGTATCTGGGTATACCGAAATCAATTCTGGGATAAAGTGACACCATGCCGGAAAGTAGCTTCCTAGGACTATACAACAGTGGTTATTTGATGTCGGCACGATAATTCGTTCCAAAGATATGGCCACTGCTCCCGGCCAGAATCTGCTATGAAATGGGCCACATTTGAACAGGCGTATTTGGGTATACCAAAATCAATTCTGGAACAAATTGACACCATTCCGGAAAGCAGCTTCCTAGTACTATACAACAGTGGTTATTTCATGTCGGCAGGATAATTCGTTCCGAAGATATGGCCACTGCTCCCGGCCAGAATCTGCTATGAATGGGCCACATTTGAACAGGCGTATCTGGGTATACCGAAATCAATTCTGCAATAAAGTGACACCATTCCGGAAAGTAGGTTCCTAGGACTATACAACAGTGGTCATCCCTTGTCGGCAGGATAATTCGTTCCCCAGATATGGCCACTGCTCCCGGCCAGAATCTGCTATGAAATGGGCCACATTTGAACAGGCGTATCTGGGTATACCGAAATCAATTCTGGGATAAAGTGACACCATGCCGGAAAGTAGCTTCCTAGGACTATACAACAGTGGTTATTTGATGTCGGCACGATAATTCGTTCCAAAGATATGGCCACTGCTCCCGGCCAGAATCTGCTATGAAATGGGCCACATTTGAACAGGCGTATCTGGGTATACCGAAATCAATTCTGGGATAAAGTGACACCATGCCGGAAAGTAGCTTCCTAGGACTATACAACAGTGGTTATTTGATGTCGGCACGATAATTCGTTCCAAAGATATGGCCACTGCTCCCGGCCAGAATCTGCTATGAAATGGGCCACATTTGAACAGGCGTATCTGGGTATACCGAAATCAATTCTGGGATAAAGTGACACCATGCCGGAAAGTAGCTGCCTAGGACTATACAACAGTGGTTATTTGATGTCGGCAGGATAATTCGTTCCCAAGATATGGCCACTGCTCCCGGCCAGAATCTGCTATGAAATTGGCCACTTTTGAACAGGCGCATCTGGGTATACCGAAATCAATTCTGGAATAAAGTGACACCATTCCGGAAGGTAGGTTCCTAGGACTATACAACAGTGGTCATCCCTTGTCGGCAGGATAATTCGTTCCAAAGATATGGCCACTGCTCCCGGCCAGAATCTGCTATGAAATTGGCCACTTTTGAACAGGCGTATCTGGGTATACCGAAATCAATTCTGGAATAAAGTGACACCATTCCGGAAAGTAGGTTCCTAGGACTATACAACAGTGGTCATCCCTTGTCGGCAGGATAATTCGTTCCAAAGATATGACCACTGCTCCCGGCCAGAATCTGCTATGAAATGGGCCACATTTGAACAGGCGTATCTGGGTATACCGAAATCAATTCTGGGATAAAGTGACACCATGCCGGAAAGTAGCTTCCTAGGACTATACAACAGTGGTTATTTGATGTCGGCACGATAATTCGTTCCAAAGATATGGCCACTGCTCCCGGCCAGAATCTGCTATGAAATGGGCCACATTTGAACAGGCGTATCTGGGTATACCGAAATCAATTCTGCAATAAAGTGACACCATTCCGGAAAGTAGCTTCCTAGCACTGTACAACAGTGGTCATCTCGTGTCGGCAGGATATTTCATTCGAAAGATATGGCCACTGCTCCCGGCCAGATTCTGCTATGAAATTGACCACTTTTGAAAAGGCGTATTTGGGTATACCGAAATCAATTCTGCAATAAAGTGACACCATTCCGGAAAGTAGCTTCCTAGCACTGTACAACAGTGGTCATCTCGTGTCGGCAGGATAATTCGTTCCAAAGATATGGCCACTGCTCCCGGCCAGAATCTGCTATGAAATGGGCCACATTTGAACAGGCGTATCTGGGTATACCAAAATCAATTCTGGAATAAAGTTACACCATTCCGGAAAGTAGCTTCCTAGCACTGTACAAAATTGGTCATCTCGTGTCGGCAGGATAATTCGTTCCAAAGATATGGCCACTGCTCCCGGCCAGAATCTGCTGTGAAATTGGCCACTTTTGAACAGGCGTATCTGGGTATACCGAAATCAATTCTGGAATAAAGTGACACCATTCCGGAAAGTAGGTTCCTAGGACTATACAACAGTGGTCATCCCTTGTCGGCAGGATAATTCGTTCCAAAGATATGGCCACTGCTCCCGGCCAGAATCTGCTATGAAATGGGCCACATTTGAACAGGCGTATCTGGGTATACCAAAATCAATTCTGGAATAAAGTGACATCAATCCGTATAGGTGTTTCTTGGAGCTTTATAATGGTTTTTATGCCATGTCGGAAGGAGATCCCGTTCCATCGATATTAGCACTGCTCCTGGCCAAGCATCTGGTGCGAAATTTTCTGCTTTGCTTCTATTCAGTTTTGTATTTTTTGGTCTGAAAAAGGGTCATATTGATGAGGAGCTGGAGCAATCCCAAAATCAATTCTTGATTCGCTGTTTCTTTTGTTCGAAAAGGCGTCTTTAGGAGTATGGATTTGTGTGGGAGCTATGTCGGCAGGATGTACCCCACTCCTCCTGGACGCATTCCTCCCCTCCGAAAATTCATAGGTAAAATAACCAATATTGGAGGAACAATTTTGGAGTTCTGAAATATCGCTTCAACAAATGTTTACCCTCTGATTGAAGGGTGTTACAAGCACATTAATTTGTCATAAATTTTAGGTCAGAGGGTAGCTTCGTTCCTGAGATATGGCCACTGATCCCCTCCAGAAATTTAGGATAATAAATACAGAAATTAAAAGAGCGTATTTGGTGTCTTAAAAATCAAATCTTGATATATGCTATACCTTGTTCGATAGGTATTTCATAGGACTATACACTGCCGCATAAGTAGTCCTGGCAGGATATCCCGTTCCAGAGATATGATTCCCCTCCCATTGCCAAATGTCCCACCACATATCTCTTGCGGTGGTTAATATATTTCCAAAATAAATAAACCGTTATGTAGGGTGTTCCCCTGGCATTGTTCCTGCGAAATTTTAATTTTAAATTCCCAGTAGTTTTTCCAAAAAATCAGTTTTTCGAAAAAATCCCAAAATGTTTTTACCCTAATCTATTACAATTGGTTTGTGTCTAGGGTTTTAAATACGTATTTATCTTCACACACATTATTACAAATTACAAATATGGCAAAACAGACCATGTGGGAAAAAATCTATTTCGTAAAAGACATAGCCAAAAACAGGATTTTATTGAACTTCAAAAATGTTTTAGTCGAAAAACGAATGCGATTCTACATTATCGATTTTTTATTTCGGTAGAAAATGTTGTCAAAATTTTATTTCTATATAGAATTTTTGCAAAATTTTATTTTTATAGAAAATTTTGTCAAAATTTTATTTCAATTGAAAATTTTGTAAAAGATTTATTTCCATAGGAAATTTTTGCAAAATGTTATTCCTATAGAAAAAATTTTGCAAAATTTTTTTTCTATAGAATTTTTTTTGCAAAATTTTATTTCTTTAGAAAATTTTTGCAAAATTTTATTTATATAAAAAATTTTGTCAAAATTTTATTTATATAAAAAATTTTGTCAAAATTTTATTTTCTTTAAAATTCAGTCTCTTGACAATAATATTCCAGTGAAATTTTTGTTGAAATTTAGTAAAAAGTACCTTTCCGATCAAAAACTACCTTTTTTGTACTTTCCTAAAAATTGTATTTTCCATCCCTGAGTAACTGGCAAAGTGACCAAAATTTTTAAAAGAATATGCACGTTTGGAAATATCTCTTTATTGCTTCCATCGCTAAATTAGGCAGGTTCTTTTCGCAGGTTTTGCGCCATTTCATTTACACATGTGTGTTTGGCTGTTTCGTTGTTGTTCTATGGCCAAACAAAGCGAGTCATGTTCACAAAAAGAACAACAAACACACATAAAAAGCAGATATACATTTTCCAAAAATGAAATTTGTGGTGCGAAAACAAAAACAATTTGTTATTTTCGACCGTCGTTTGACGGACTTTTCAACTACTATTCTATGATTTGTGCAAGTTTTATAGGTAAGCGTTTTTCAAAATAAAACCTCCAGCTTTTCTTCAACATCTTCGAAAAGATTTTTCTATGCAGCTAAAAATATATATTTATTTATATAAAAATATTCATTCATTTCGGGGGGGTTTGATCCCCCTCACCCCCCCCCCCCCTGAATACGGACTTGTCCTCAGGTATTTTTCGAAAATGGAAGGCGCGCTAACCTATTATTATTGGAAATAATTGGTTTTTGACATTTTTGTATAATAGCACTCCGAAAGTAAAAGTAACTAACTCTGCTAGTTTAACTTCTCTAATTCGCAACTTCAAACTATTCAGGGTTTCTGTGGTCCATAATGTACATCCTAGATTTTGCTCCACCAGCTAGATTTTTGAAAATGTTTAATTAGAATGGAAATTGGCTCCGATAAGTCAAAAAGCTGTTTTTATAAGTAGTGGTTTTCCAAGTATGCACTCTTGTAGTATTAGTCCACATCGAAAATTTTAAAAATTATCGCACGAAAATGTCATTTAAGTTGTAAATAGGGCTCGTGTATCAATACATTCTGAATACGTATAACCGTGTAACGTTCACTAAAAAAACAGTGAACCCTTTTCGTTTGCAAAATGAACTAAAAGTAAAATTGATCTTGATTTAGCTCTTAAGATTTTTCTGCTTGTCTAGTTTATAATTCTCTTAAATTTTTGTTGATCTATGACAATACAATGCCATAGTTAAATTTTACACCACCATAAGATATATATATATATATATACTCCTACCAAGTTAAAAAAAAAATCTCTATTAATTTGGTTAACTTGACTATTTTTTTTTTGGGAAACCCGATAACAAAATTTGGTTAACAATCTCATTAAAATGTCGACGACGAAACTATTTTTAAACAAATCTTCCCACAATACAGATAAATTAAATAATTAAAGGAATAACAAACCGTTATACTAATTTGAAAATTTCCATACATTAAAAGTAATCTTTATTTAAGCAAAAGTACTTTATTATAAAGACTTATGATGAAAGTTCATAATACAATGGTATTTGTGAATAAAAATTACTGTCACGTGGAACAAGAAATTAGTCTATTTTAACTCGCTGTTTAGGGATTTGACTTATCCTTAGTTGTTAGTAAATATAATTTTCACACATCTTGCTGAAAAAATGGAAGGAATAATGAAAATTGTATACAAATAAAAATAAAACGTATTTTTAATTCTTTATATTAGCTTGTAACTTACCATATTTTGGTGCATTTTAAGTTTGGTGCATTTAAGAAGTAAGCTATATTAACTCAAAAACTGTGTTGTTATCGATGTGACGGATATAATAAAATAAATATTCTAGTTAAAATAAAGCCAAAGTGTTAATATAAAACTTACCAAATCTCTGTTAAATTATACGCTGAGAGGAAACATAAAAAATTGTCCACATTCACTTAGGGTTTCTCTGAAATTAAATATTTATTTTTTACATTAAATTGGTTTCCAAAAAATCTTATTAAAGAAGTAATAATATGCATAAAAAACGAAATATTCTGGTTAAAAGAAAGTTAAAGAAACCTTACCAATTCACTATTAAGCAGAGGAGTAATAAAAATGTTTGCAAATTGTTAAGGGGCTATTCTCAAATTAATGATTTGTTTTTAACATTAAAAATATTAAATTGGTTTCCAAAAAAATTTGTTTAATGAAATTCTAAAATAAGGTATTAAAAACCTTTAATTTTGGTAATAAAAGGATCATAAGAACGTAAATATTGTAGTTGAAAGAAAGAAAATTTTTAAAAGAAATTAAATTATACGATGGGGAGAAATATAAAAATTTGTCCGAATCTATCTGGGGTTGCTCTGAAATTAAATATTTTTTTACAACCAAGAAAAACATTAAACTGGTATCCAAAAAATTAAATAACAAATAATAAACATAAAAATAGCCTTTTTAAAAGAAAAGAATACTTACAAATTTATGATTAAACTATAAGCTGAGGTGTAACATAAAACTTTCCAAATTCATCTGGGGTTACTCTGAAATTGAATATTTATTTTTAACATTCAATAATAAAAAATAAATTAGATTTCTATAAAACAATTTCAATATACTTTCCATTTCAGCATTTTTTCCTAAATATTGAACATTCTTAATAACTTTTTTCTAAGCTACCGGTCATTACTTCACCAACGTACATTTCATTGCTAAAATATTAATAACTTTCATTTAAAAGGTTTAATAAACAAACACCAATATATGTCTCGAAAAACCAAGATATCCCATAACTTTATATTGCCTTGTTACATGCCTGCTAAAAAGATTCAACAGCCCACTCGAACGCCAACTATACAACTGAAGCATGCCAAACAAAACCAAGCAAAATCAAAACATTCCTACAACAACAAAAACACATGTGCCTTCATTGAAAACAACACTTCATCCAGCCAAATAAACCATCCGCAAATAAGAAACACACACGCACAAACCACTGAAAGAACAAAACTAAAAACAACCCCACGCTCAGATATACACAACATACCCAGCACTCGCTACCATTTCTCATTATTACATTGCTCTCAATGCATACTCGCACTCTCAAACAAAATTCAAGTAACATCATCTTTACATTAATCAAATTTCATTTTGCCGAGAAAGATCTCTGTACTATGCATTAGTTCATCGCATCTGCTGACACTCTAAGAATAATATTCGTAAATGCACATCAGTTTATAACGATGAAACGTTTAACTTAAAATTAGCAAAAATTTCATGAAATGTTATCTAAAAATTTTCCACGAAAATGTCTATAAATTTAATTACATGTGAACTAAAAAGATTTCATTGTGAAAAGTTGTACCAACTATTTTTAAATAAAGAATTGCCAGTAAGAAATTGCATTCAAGTTCAAGTTTCGTAAAAAAAAGATAGTAAAGTAAATTGCAATTATTTTTTAGAAAGAACTTTACATTTCATTAGTAGTTTTATAGTATGACAAAAGAATTTTTAACTTCCAGTTAACAAAATTTTCAAGGAAATTTCCATCGTATTTTGTAGGCCATGAACTAAATGATTGTTACTCAAAATTTGTGAAATTTCCTTGAACTAAAATTTTAAAAAATTCTTGTGATAAATTATTGTAAAAATCTTCTTAAATTTACGAGACACTTGTTTTGTGTGTTGGATAACTACGGCAGTTTACCCAATATCGGTAATAATTCATAAGTAATTTGTCGACTTTTTTTTCGAAAACAAAAAACAAAACAAATTGAAATCATTTGTACGAATTTTCAGCTAATTCGGTTGACAAATTTTATAATTCACAAAATTTCAAATTGTAGTCTGTACTAACTATTTCTCTTTTATTTTAGGCCTATCACAGATAATCCAAGGAATGAAGTTTTAATTATTGAAATTTGGTAAGTACAAACCTTGTGTTCTGTTTACCACATTTGGATGGTAGCACTTGTCTATTCTGTATTCACTATTGAAAATTTACGAATCTGTATTTGTATTACGATAAAAACCAACATTCAAAAATTTCTTTGAATGTCTTGAAATCTGATTCGAAATATATTTTGTTTGTATATTTTCGGCGATAATGTGAATCTATTTTTGGGAGTTTTTCTAACCAGTTTTCCAAAAACCTAAGTCGTTTTTCATACATCACTTTTTGAACTCTTTCGTTTACATTAATTCGTATCTGACTTTTAGAGTTTCTTTGCATATCAGTCCATTTTCTTGCCATAGTTTCGGATATGCCTAAAGTATTGAAAAACATTTTACTGCAGACTTGTTTCAAAGTTAAATTATGATTTAAGTAATACGATTTTGTATTACTACGTCGAGAGTCTTCTACGAAAATCCGTTTTTTCCCCCGAATATTCAATAAGACCATTTAAATAAACTTTTTTCTGGTCCCAAGACATACGCCAGAAGAGATTAAATATCTCCTTTCGTTCATTTTCCGAAAAAGAGGAACAGTGCCGGAGTGTACTTGTTTTGCAAAAAATTGAGACACATGCTTCCTTCATTGCTCTCGGCATTCTGTCTGTAACATTTCCTTTAGACAACCATTGATATTTCTTGCCATGCATACGATTTTTCTTATTATGTTCTCCTACATTTCTTACACTTTTTTCCGGAGTAATATCACGACTTTCTAAATATGACAATTCATTTTACCGTTTTTACTTGCCGTCTCTTTATTCTCACTAACTGCAATAACTGTCCCCAAACAACTAAATTTGGTTAGCTTTTTTGAAGTAACCTTTTCGATTTTTCTTAATAAAATCTTTATTTTTGATCGTAGCAACCTAAAAGTTTGTGAGACCATGACTGTTGATAAAACACGACACATTTTTCGAATTTTTGTTAGTTACGTTCTTTTGCATTTCTGCTAACGATATACTTGTTCTTCCGGGTTAGGCAAATATGGCCAAAATATCCACATTTTACACTAACTTCTGTGATGATTTTCCCATATAACAGGTTGGCTGATAAGTCCCCGGTCTGACACATAGATGGCGTCGCTAGTATTAAATGCCTATTATTTTTATATAGTACCAACTTTCAAATGATTCGTGACGTCTGTAAGTCAATTAGTTTGTGAGATAGAGCGTCTTTTGTGAAGCAACTTTTGTTATTGTGAAAAAAATGAAAAAAAAGGAATTTCGTGTTTTGATAAAATACTGTTTTCTGAAGTGGAAAAAAAAATACGGTGGAAGCAAAAACTTGGCTTGATAATGAGTTTCCAGACCCTGCCCAGGGAAATCAACAATAATTGATTGGTATGCAAAATTCAAGCGTGGTGAAATGAGCACGGGGGACGCAGTGGACGCCCGAAAGAGGTGGTTACCGACGAAAACATCAAAAAATCCCCAAAATGATTTTGAATGACCTTAAAATGAAGTTGATCGAGATAGCAGAGGCCTTAAAGATATTAAAGGAACGTGTTGGTCATATCATTAATCAATATTTGGATATGCGGAAGCTCTGTGAAAATGGGTGCCGCGCGAGCTCACATTTGACCAAAAACAACAACGTGTTGATGATTCTGAGCGGTGTGCCACACCGTACCACAAGTCATTGAGAACGATGGCAAAAATTCATGAATTGCTTCCACACCCACCATATTCTCCAGATCTGGCACCCAGCGAGTTTTTCTTGTTCTCAGACCTCAAAAGGATGCTCGCAGGGAAAAAATGTGACGTCTGTAAGTCAATTAGTTTGTGAGATAGAGCGTCTTTTGTGAAGCAACTTTTGTTATTGTGAAAAAAATGAAAAAAAAGGAATTTCGTGTTTTGATAAAATACTGTTTTCTGAAGTGGAAAAAAAAATACGGTGGAAGCAAAAACTTGGCTTGATAATGAGTTTCCAGACCCTGCCCAGGGAAATCAACAATAATTGATTGGTATGCAAAATTCAAGCGTGGTGAAATGAGCACGGGGGACGATGAACGCAGTGGACGCCCGAAAAAGGTGGTTACCGACGAAAACATCAAAAAATCCCCAAAATGATTTTGAATGACCGTAAAATGAAGTTGATCGAGATAGCAGAGGCCTTAAAGATATTAAAGGAACGTGTTGGTCATATCATTAATCAATATTTGGATATGCGGAAGCTCTGTGCAAAATGGGTGCCGCGCGAGCTCACATTTGACCAAAAACAACAACGTGTTGATGATTCTGAGCGGTGTGCCACACCGTACCACAAGTCATTGAGAACGATGGCAAAAATTCATGAATTGCTTCCACACCCACCATATTCTCCAGATCTGGCCCCCAGCGAGTTTTTCTTGTTCTCAGACCTCAAAAGGATGCTCGCAGGGAAAAAATTTGGCTGCAATGAAGAGGTGATCGCTGAAACTGAGGCCTATTTTGAGGCAAAACCGAATGAGTACTACCAAAATGGTATAAAATTTGGAAGGTCGTTATAACTGTTGTATCGCTCTTGAAGGGAACTATGTTGAATAATAAAAACGAATTTTGACAAAAAACAATGTGTTTTTCTTTGTTAGACCGGGAACTTATCAGCCAACCTGTTTGTAGTCATTCCCAAACACTGTAATGCCAGCGTTTTCGACTGCATCCGAACACAGAAAAAACATTTCCCTTGTTAAACTAACGCTGAATTTAACTTATTTTTATTAAAAAAAAAAATATTTGTTAGTACTTAAATTTTATTATTTTTGGCGAAATTTTCCACAGACCAATGAAATTTTCGTTTTTTGTCTCAAATATTTAATGAACTAAACGTGAGTATAAAGTTCGATGACCGTACACATAATTTCAATATGAACTAAAGCAAATGAAAATTTTCGTACGATTCCCAAAAATAAAGGGTGATACGGTCAAAATTTGGTCAAGGGAAAACGCTTGTAAATTGGTGAAATCGTTTATTTAAAAAATTAAATTAAATTTTTTTTCAAGTTCAATTAGTATAAAATTCAGGAAAAATATTCAGTTAGGCTTTCGCTTTTCCAAATCCGAATTGCCGGGCCTCACGCTTGACACCTGCCATCAGATTTTGTACAGCCACCTTGTCCTGTCCACCTTCTTCGCCGCAGAAAGCCAGTTTGCCTTGAACTGCTGCTCGTCCTTAGCAGTTTTTTTGGTCTTCTTTAGGTTCCGCTTGACAACAGCCCAGTATTTCTCAATTGGGCGGAGCTCTGGCGTGTTGGGAGGGTTCTTGTCCTTGGGAACCACCTACACGTTGTTGGCGGCGTACCACTCCATGGCCTTTTTACCGTAATGGCAAGATGCCAAATCCGGCCAAAACAGTACGGAACAACCGTGTTTCTTCAGGAAAGGCAGCAGACGTTTATTCAAACACTCTTTCACGTAAATTTCTTGGTTGACAGTCCCGGAAGCTATGAAAATGCAGCTTTTCAAGCCACAGGTACAGATGGCTTGCCAAACCAGATATTTCTTTGCGAACTTTGCCAGTTTTATGTGCTTGAAAATATCTGCTACCTTTCCCCTTCCTGTTGCCGTATAAAACTCCTGTCCCGGAAGCTGCTTGTAGTCGGCTTTGACGTAGGTTTCGTCCATTACCACGCAGTCAAACTTCGTCAGCATCGTCGTGTACAGCCTCCGGGATCGCGCTTTAGCCGTCGTATTTTGTTTATCATTGCAATTTGGAGTCACTACCTTCTTGGAAGTCGATAGTCCGGCTTGTTTTTTGGCTCGATGCACGGTTGTAGACGATACACCCAGCTTATTTGCGGCATCTCGGAGAGAGAGGTTAGGGTTTCGCTTGAAACTACCGGCAACTCTCTTTGTCGTCTCAGCGGCTTCCGGTTTTCGATTTCCCCCCGATCCAGACTTCCTGGCTGTCGACAAACGTTCCCCAAACACTTTAATTACATTTGTAACGGTTGATTTGGCAACTTTTAGCGATTTTGCCAGCTTTGCGTGCGAGTAGCTCGGATTTTCGCGATGCGCGAGCAAAATTTTGATACGCTGCTCTTCTTGCTTGGACGGCATTTTTACAACTGAAGAGTGAATTCCAAAATCAAAATAGGAGCAACATTCTACACACACACACACCTTCAAAATGAGGGATGTTCAGGTTTTTTAAATGCAAAATTGAAAGAAATACGTCAATTTTATATTGACCAAATTTTGACCATATCACCCTTTAGTAAGAATAAACTACTGTATGGTTAAAATGGTCATGATTTGGTGCCAATGATTTTCTTCTTAAATTTTAGTTCATTTCTTCTTCTATAAGAGGGTATAATTTCCTGAACTGCAGTTAAAAAGTACAACAGGGCATTAAATTTTCCTGGTTTTAACAACACTTTGGGTAAATCGCAAAATGTGAAGTAAAATTTAGTTCAATTTTCGTACGAGTTAGTTTATTCTTCCTATAAAACAGTTTACTTTTTTTCGATGAAGGATCAAACTTGTATAAATGTCGCACGATTTGGCAAAATTCGTAATAATGCCTAAAATTGTTTTATATCCCTAACGGCCATTTTCATGTAGCTCCGTTAGGCTTTAACTGCCAGATAGCAGAATGTAAAATGCAAATATCTTCTCTCCAGTTAACTCAACAAAAAAAAATTCAGCAGTTAAGATTCTAACTGGCATATAAAATATATATGCAAGATGACATATATGTCCATAGTACGGTTCGTTCGTTAGCTAACGGAGCTTCATGAAAATGGGGGTAACACATATGTATCGCCTGATAAATCATAAAAGATTTTTGATGCTATTGAATAAAAATGGCTCTATCTTTATATTTTTATACTAAAATTGTGTTTCGTCCCAAATTTGAAGGAGTTGAGATGGTACCAAAATATTTGGTCTACATAGTGGTGAAGGGCATTATATAGTCGGCCCCGCCCCTAAAAATCCACATTTTCGAAATTTTTAAATCTACTTTTTATAAGGCAAGTGACAAATCTAGTTAAAGTGGATTTTGGAAGTAACATATAATGTGTATGCCATTTTCGAGATTTCAATGCAACAGTCGTTATTAACATCAAACAGACAAATATTGCAATAGTATGTTCATAAAACTCTGTACAAAGGTTACAATTAGGACTCTACCTGATTTTACATTACATTTTTTTGTAATTTTAAAAATTGCAAAAAAAATATCAAATGCAAACTGAATATAAAAATGTCTATATTAAATAATTTGACAAACATTCTTTTCCTCTGTTGGTTAAGCTACTCTTGTAGTTTAGTCAATGTATGGTTTTAAGCTGAAATAAAAAAAATAACAACAATGCTTAAAGAACAAAACCAACAATAACAAAACAAAACAAATGGAAAAAGAAGAGGAGGCACGCTCAAAATAAACCCAGCCATGTGAATTCAAATCGATGATTTGACAGTGGCATAGGAAAAGAGATATGTTTGTTTCGAATTTATTTCGGCATAAGCCGGCTATCAATGTAAAACCTTTTTTCGGAGGGTTCAAGTGTAGTTTTTGTTGGGTTTAATAAACTGCCTGAATTTATTCTGATAATTGGTTGATAGTTTTGCTGCAAGTAGAGGATGCTGATGAGGAATGTGGTAATTCCGAAACGTGCGTCCATCCAACCATCTTGCAGTCTATAGGGCTTTGCCCAAATAAATTTGACAAACATTCTTTTCCTCTGTTGGTTAAGCTACTCTTGTAGTTTAGTCAATGTATGGTTTTAAGCTGAAATAAAAAAAATAACAACAATACATATTAAATAATATTATATACACTCAAAAAAGAGCGAATCCACCAAGAAAGAGACTTTTAGTTAATTTTAGAAAAAATAGATTAATTTTACAAAATTTTAACTAAAATGTATCAGAAACGCAGATGTCACGCCGATTTCACAAAAATAAATAAATAATTTTCGACGAAATCAAGAAAATTTATTAGACATAATCATTTTTTTCAATTGTTAAAAAATTGTAGTGTAAAGGACAAACTTACAGTTAAAAATTTCAAGAATGTCTTTAGTGCATTACGAAGTTCATGATGGGCTCATTATTGGGAAAATTCTGAACTATTTTTGGGGGGAAACGAGTTAAGTTAAGCTTTATACTTCATTTGTGTATATTTTTTTCCTCTGTTTTAGTTAATTTAACTAACGTTCCCAAACAATATTAAAGTAATGTAAAATGTCTTAAAACGTAATAATTCCATGAACTAAAATATAATTAAATCGGCTTTAGTGAAATATAGTTAGGGTTCACTTTTTTAAGTGTATGACCAAAACTAGAAATATTGGCTAGTTCTCCGTTAAGGTGGGTATTAAGTTCGAGTTTAGCCGCTAAAATCGCTAAAGTGAAAACTAAATCAGTAAGAAAAAAGCATGAAATTATACATATTTGTTGCAAATTTTATTATAACTTGATGGGGAATATCCCAAAGCAAATTTTCACAAAATTTATATTCCTTAAAATGGAGTATTAAAGAAAAGTAATCGTGAAAACATGACGATTTTAGCGGCTAAAGGTAAGTACTATGTTCGCTTTTCGCGTTGAAATTTTCGTGGTTACTTTATTAAAACAGTTCAATATAAAGCAGACAAATTATCTCAATTGATGCGTAGTTTCTTGTTCCTCTAGATTTCGGCAAGACTTTACAGGAATAAGTTTGTTTTCATTTATAATTTTGGTTATTTAAGGAAAAGTAATCGCGAAAATAAAGTGGTTTTCAACTCGAAAACCGAACATAGTACCTACCCTAAACTCGAACTTAATACCCACCTTTAATGTATGTCAACTCGTCACAGTTTTCGACAGACAGGTATGTGTGAAACCACTTTGAATCAGCTAGCACTTTCACCAGCATTACGGACAGGAGATAAACCATCGCTTTCAACTTTTTGCTGTTCGGCCTAAACTGGGATGGGTAATTTGTATGCAAGGCGAGTATACCAACCAGAAACTGCAACCGGTGGCTTTTTTCGTATTGCAATCTTACCCACAAAATGTCGATGGCAGTGAGTAAGGCACCAATTACCATGCGATCTTTTACATTGATACAAATGCGAGAATAAAAACACCAATAGTATATAACAACGTTCGTATGCAGTGTCTTGCAATCTTGAACCCATCGACATCGTAACAACGCTCGGTAACAAAAAACGAGGTTGGCACTTAAGTGTGATTGCAATCAACAACAACAATTACTAGCAGTTGGCATTAGCTCAAGAGAATTGAGAGAGTACAAAATAAGAGAATACCAAACTGCTGAGATATGGGTAACCAATTTGTGTGATTGCTTTACTACGGTGTTTTCGAGAGACCAACACTCATAGTAACAAACACCGACAGTCGTCGGTTGCATTGGATATTGGTGGTTGAAATTTTTTTTACCAATTGGTGTTTTAAGATTGCAAATGTTGGTGTTTACTAAATACTGGTCGGTTGCGGTAGATCGCAGCCGTTATCTGATACCAACCGCTCATTTTTATATTCCTATTATATTCCCCAACATATATAAATATAACAAATGAATTAGACTTTGTGTCTCTGCGAGTCGTATGAATCGCATGTTCAAAACTAAATTGAACGATTTTGTTTGAGCTCGCTGAGGGTGCAAGAACGAAAAGTTTAAAACTTATATGATCGAACTCAAATTTTTAGCATATTATGAAACATGTGAAAACATGTAATGTTCATAAACTAGAATAACATGTTTGGGACATATATGTTAATATGTTGGAACATATTATGTTTGGGACATTACATTTTCTTAAATAAAATGTTTTTGGGATTTCCACAAAGCGTTGTTAAAACTAGGCAAATGTAATGCCCTGTTGCACTTTTTAACTGCAGTTCACGAAATCACATCGTCGCATAGAATAAAAAATGAACTACAAGTAAAGAAGAAAGTCATTGCCGCCAAATCATCACCATTTTAACCATACAGTAGTTCTTTCTTACTATTTTTGGGAATCATACGAAATTCTTCGTTTGCTTTAGTTCATATTGGACTTATGTGTACGGTCATTGAACTTTATACCCACGTTTAGTTCATAAAATTTTTGAGACATACTTAAAAAAAGTAAGATTTCATTAAGCTGCACCCTCAAAAAAAATCGCCTCTTTAACATATGTTCCAAACATATTTTGCAGGAAGCACATATATTATTGGATACTGCCGAAACATTAATATGTTTGTTTTATGTGAACATATTATATGTTTGGAAGCATTTGAGCCCAAAAATATTATATGCTTGGAAGAATTTTTCCCAAAGACGATTGTGCTCATTCCCTAACATACTTGTAATTTTCACTTCCACGAAATATTTCAGTTCTGGCACCTTTTTCTGTAATACAAATAATGTTGAAGAAATTATTCACTTTTATAAATTATTTAAATTTTACCTTTCGCCTGCACGGAGAATCGAACCGAGGACCATACAGTTTGTAAGCCAACACACTATCCACTGGGCTACGTAGCTGTTATAGTCACCAGCAGATAATTATCGTTATACGTTATATTTATATAGCATAGTTTGCAGCGCCCACGAGCCCATGCAAACATAATATTATTTAACAGAAACATAAATTTGTTTGCCTCGTGGAGCAGTGGTTAGCATGTCTGCCTTTCATGCAAAGGATCGTGGGTTCAATCCCTGCTCCGACCGAACACTTTTTGTTTTTTTTTTAATTTACACATTTATATTTATACTATATTAAATTTTTATAATGAAACTTCGAAATGTGGGTTATTAAAGATTTATAGTCAGTAACAGTGCATGGTATAAACTAAATTGACTGATTTTTGGATAAAATAATATTTTTTTATTGCAAAAATAACAATTTTGTAACAAAAAACGGTTTTTGGTAAAAAAACTTAAAATTTGGAAGGAATTCAAAAACTCTAACAAAAGAAGAACGTGGAGTCGAGTATAAACATACATAAATAATTTTATAATATAAACATAAATTTATTTAGGCGTGAACAGATTTTACTAGCATTTAACACCATCGCTCTAAAATGCCTTTTACTTTTCTTTAATAGTTCATTTTAAAGAAAACAAACTTTTTAAATTGTTTTAGCTGCAAAACTCGAAGTTAATGCCCGCTTTTATATTTGAAGGTGTCCGTCAACTCCTCGTGGACTACTTATTAATAAAGAGGAACTAAACTTTGTTTTTATACATTTTACTGTGTAATTTTTCACTATTTCCTCCTTATTTCATTTTACTGTCCCAACTCTAAAAAGAGTATAGTGCCCTTTCGTTATTTTTATGAAGACCCCTGATTTCTTTTAACGAACCAAGAAAAAATGTGTGCCCATAATGCCAAAATGATAAACAAAACACATGTCCACACATACATAACATAAAATGCTGCTCTCAAGGCGAAAACATATGCTGTTTGTTTTTCAAATGTCTATTCTCTTGGTTCCGAATGTCCATTCTCTTTATTCAAATTAAATAATATTTAGACTTAAGCATATCAAATTTTTGGCCTTATCATAAAACAGTTTTCCGAAACAACATACAAGCGGTTTCACAGAAATTGTTCTCTTTTGATTCTTTCGCTGTGTTATGTTGATATCTTTTGTCAACTCTCCCGGTTTCCATCTCTATTTCTTTCTCTATACTCTCTCTCTGTCGCTTTGAATAAAATATCACAACATATGTATGTTAAGTCGAAATTTGTAAATTTATACATGTTTGCATTCACACATATGATTTTTATGAAACATTTATGCCCCAAACATAATATATTCTAACATATTAACATAGATATCCCAAACATTTAGTGTTGGTTTAGGAACATTACATGTTTGCACTTAAATATATTGTGTTTTAAAATTGTGCCCGAAACACATTTTGTTTATATCGGAACATATGAAAAACATATTTTTCTAAGAGTGTGTAGAAAATTTCTAAAAAATAATAAAATTTAACTACTAGCAAAAAATTTTTTCCAATAAAAATAAGTTAAATTTAGCGTTAGTTTAACTACGGAAATTTGTTTTCTGTGCATATTCTCCCATGTTCCGATATTTGGAATCGCAAATCGTCAAATTTTCGTTTGGCGATATTTTCTTAATCATAAAGTTTACAAACTCAAATCTTGGCAATATAGTTCTCTTTAATGAGAATATCAAATTAGACTTGGACTTAAGTCCGCGAGTATCTTTATTTTTTCGCTTTAAGAAAAGTAAGTTCTTGCAAGTTGCGATTCCAAATATCGGAACATTGGAGATTTTGTTGCGGACACATTTCCTTGCATTCATTTTGGTTGCATCTGGAAAATGAACGATGCATCCTAAAATTTTAAAATGTTTGAGTCTAAACATTATTGAATTTACTCATTCAGATAATAGATATAAACAAGATAATAGATATAAACAAGAAAGTGAAATTTGTTGGAAATTGAAATTAACTATTTGGGACCTCCAAAAAGATATGCTTAGGATGAAACATAACATATTTGCACAGTATAAACAATTTTTTGTTTAAAACAAGTTCTTAAAATTATATGCTTGAAGCAGAATATGTTTGGTAGTATATGTTCGAGACTCGATTTTTTTTAGGTTATGGTATGGTTACTATGATATTGAGGTGCCTATTAGCTTCTCCGTTACTGAAACCATCATCATAACCCAAGAACCAACAGTATCTTGGCCACGAGCTAAGTTCACGGAATTCTTCGATGGCCTCATGATGCACTCTGGTAATGACTACATGAAAACTGACACCCTCCACGAATTGGTGCGCCAAGGTTTTTCGGGCATTGCGACCTATGACCATAACAACAATATCGGTCCCAATAAACCCTTGCGTAATCATCATCTTCTAATGTATCAGTGATCGAAGAAGCTTACACACATTATTTTGCATATATTATTAGCTCCGTTCGAGTACCCGATAATTTTTGATAGTTATCACAAATTTTTACTGGAAGTCGTTCGTTTGCCCATGAGAGCCAGAGAAATCAAATTTGACATTTGAGAACCATAGAAGATGCAAGTTTTTGCTGAAGATTTAGATTAGCACATAATTGCCTGCTGCGTTTTCGTCATAAACAAATTGTACATGCAATATATTTCACGGTTTCAATTAGAAGTGTAGTAAAAATGATGAATATGTTTGTGGTTGGTTTAAATGATGGAAATTGGTTTATGGCAAATTTTTACTGGTATGCGTTCACGTACATTTCTGCTAATTTTGGCAAAGAGAGTAAAATCCACATTTTACTCTCTGGCAAGTTTTAAGTGGATAATTTTTACTGGAAAAGTACGCAAACATACTTATTATATCTTGAAAGGCAAACTATCTTTTGTACCTACACCCTCAAAAAAAAAAATCGCTTCTTTAACATATGTTCCAAACATATTTCGCAGGAAGCACATATATTATTGCATACTGCCGAAACATTAATATGTTTGTTTTATGTGAACATATTATATTTTTGGAAGCATTTTGAGCCAAAAATATTATATGCTTGGAAGAATTTTTCCCAAACACGATTGTGCTCATTCCCTGACATACTCGTAATTTTCACTTCCACGAAATTTTTTAGTTATTGGCACCTTTTTCTGTAATACAAATAATGTTGAAGAAATTATTCACTTTTATAAATTTTTTAAATTTTACCTTTCGCCTGCACGGAGAATCGAACCGAGGACCATACAGTTGGTAAGCCAACACACTATCCACTGGGCTACGTAGCTGTTATAGTCACCAGTAGATAATTATCGTTTTAAGTTACATTTATATAGCATAGTTTGCAGCGCCCACGAGCCCATGCAAACATAACATTATTTAACAGAAACATACATTTGTTTGCCACGTGGAGCAGTGGTTAGCATGTCTGCCTTGCATACAAAGGGTCGTGGGTTCAATCCCTGCTCCGACCGAACATTTTTTTTTTTTAATTTACACATTTATATTTATACTATATTAAATTTTTTTAAACGAAACTTCGAAATGTGTATTATTAAAGATTTATAGTTAGTAACAGTCCTTGATATATACGAAATTGACTGATTTTTGGATAAAATATTATTTTTTATTGCAAAAATAACAATTTTTTAATAAAAAACTGTTTTTGTACAAAACTTTAAAATTTGGAAGGAATTCAAAAACTAACAAAAGAAGAACGTGGAGTCGAGTATAAACATACATACATAATTTTATAATATAAACATAAATTTATTTAGGAGTGAACAGTTTTTTACTAGCATTTAACACCATCGCTCTAAAATTCCTTTTATTTTTCTTTAATAATTCATTTTAAAGAAAATAAACTTTTTAAATTGTTTTAGCTGTAAAACTCGAACTTAATGCCCGCTTTTATATTTGATGGTGTCCGTCAACTCCTCGTGGACTACTTTTTAATAAAGAGGAACTAAAGTTTGTTTTTTTACATTTTACTGTGTAATTTTTCACTATTTCCTCCGTATTTCATTTTACTGTCCCAACTCTAAAAAGAGTATAGTGCCCTTTCGTTATTTTTATGAAGACCCCTGATTTATTTTAACGAAAAATTGTGCCCATAATGCCAAAATGATAAACAAAACACATGTTCACACATGCATAAAATGCTGCTCTCAAGGCGAAAACATATGCAGTTTGTTTTTCAAATGTCAATTCTCTTGGTTCCGAATGTCTATTCTTTATTCAAATTAAATAATATTTAGAGTTAAGCATATCAAATTTTTAGCCTTATCATAAAACAGTTTTCCGAAACAACATACAAGCGGTTTCACAGAAATTGTTCTCTTTTCATTCTCTCGCTTTGTTATGTTGATATCTTTCGTCAACCCTCCCGGTTTCCATCTCTATTTATTTCTCTATACTCTCTTTTTGTCGCTCTCTGAATAAAATATCACAACATATATATGTTTACTCGAAATTTGTTAATTTATATATGTTTACATTCACACATATTATTTTTATGAAACATTCATGCCCCAAACATAATATATTCTAACATATTAACATAGATGTCCCAAACATTTAGTGTTAGTTTAGGAACATTACATGTTCGCACTTAAATATATTGTGGTTTAAAATCGTGCCCGAAACACATTTTGTTTATATCGGAACATATGAAAAACATATTTTTCTAACAGTGTAATGTCATTGTTTAAGTTCTTCTAGATAAGTAACTGTATTTTCCTAATCTAACCTATGTATATATATATATTGCTATTCTTTTTTTCTTTTGTCACGAAAAGGGATTTTGACGCCGCTGAATCTGTGAAAGAAAAAGTCAACAAAATCATGGACGTGAAAGGCATAAAAGGTTTACGCAAACTAATGAAAGAAATTGCTGTAACTGCTTCCACTGGAAAACATGACAACGAGCTAATTGGAAGAACTGCCATTACATTAAAAGTACGAAGTGTTCAAAAATCACATCTATGCACTGAAGCGTTCAATATTAAAGTGAAGCCCATGTAATTGTGCAGTACACATATCATTATTTCATGGTCCATCCGTTTGAGCTTTAACATAGCCCCATAAAAATAGTCTAAAGGCGCACGATCTAGGCGACCAATTGACCGGTCCCGAACATTAAATAAAATCTTCACCGCATATCACTTGCATTTTGATAAGAATTCAATAATTTACACGCGTTGTTCGTTTGTAAGACGATTCATTGCTAAATTATACATAGACCAGTGCCAAAAAGATAATAGCTAAAAAAATTTAGATGCGCGAGTTTAAAAGTTAGTTTAAAATGAAAACAAACTGTTCACAGTAAAATTATGCGGTAAAACACGATCTCGAAAATACTCAATCTCGCGAGTTGAATAACGTTTACAATTTTAGTCACACTAAGAATGGTAAGAGTTCCCATTTGCTATCATTCCAATTCTGAAAATCTCTAGCATAACTACCCTGCCAACATTTTTTGAATTTGGGGACGCTTCTAAGAATCCCCACTACGTCGAAAACAGTCGTATACGATATCCAAAACTCCTCGGAAAAGCGCCGTCACTATTGAGAAGTTGTACCACGCCAAGTTACTACAAAAAAGTATCGCATGAGTGCAATTATTAGGTGCCCTTCAAACAATCAATAAGATAGTTGTAAAAGAATCGTTGTGGTCAAGTAAAACACGATTGTTTATTAATTTTGTTAAACATTTATAAATTCTCATAAATATAACATTTATACGACTATCACATCACATTTAACATATTTTTATGCATTAATAAAAGATTGATGTTGAGTTACAAGTTGCAAGTTACATGTTGTAGCGTCTATCAGCCAGTGCTTTTATTCCCAATGGAGGCAGCGTGTCTGGAAAAATATTTGAAAAACTATTACTTTATTCCATTTGGAAAGTCAAAAATTGTTCACCAATATACTTTTCACAATTTTAAGCGAAATAACTATATTTTCAGCACTTCATTATCCTTTTTATTTTAATAAATTATAAAAAGCTAGTTGCGCTTGGTGTTTCACAAAATATAAAATGGCTCTTGTAACAATAGTGATGGCAAAATACTATCACAGTTGGCGATTGTTGCAGTGTCACTTACGAGTCTGTGGTAGCGATGATGAGAAATAGAACTTTGAAATGCTGGCAGGGTATATACATATTTAAGAATGATAAGAGTTCCCATTTCCAATCATTTCAATTTTAGTGACCAACATTATTCTGAAAATCTCTAACATGACTATACCCTGCCAACATTTTTTGAATTTGGGGACGCTTCTAAGAATCCCCACTACGTCGAAAACAGTCGTATACGATATCCAAAACTCCTCGGAAAAGCGCCGTCACTATTGAGAAGTTGTACCACGCCAAGTTATTACAAAAAAGTATCGCATGAGTGCAATTATTAGGTGCCCTTCTAGATACATTTAGAAGGACGCCAATAAGAGCCCCTTCAAACAATCAGAGAAAGTGAATTTTAAGATAGTTGTAAAAGAATCGTTGTGGTCAAGTAAAACACGATTGTTTATTAATTTTGTTAAACATTTATAAATTCTCATAAATATAACATTTATACGACTATCACATCACATTTAACATATTTTTATGCATTAATAAAAGATTGATGTTGAGTTACATGTTGTAGCGTCTATCAGCCAGTGCTTTTATTCCCAATGGAGGCAGCGTGTCTGGAAAAATATTGGAAAAACTATCACTTTATTCCATTTGGAAAGTCAAAAATTGTTCACCAATATACCTTTCACAATTTTAAGCGAAATAACTATATTTTCAGCACTTCATTATCCTTTTTATTTTAATAAATTATAAGAAGCTAGTTGCGCTTGGTGTTTCACAAAATATAAAATGGCTCTTGTAACAATAGTGATGGCAAAATACTTTCATCCGAATAGTGATGGCAAAATACTATCACAGTTGGCGATTGTTGCAGTGTCACTTACGAGTCTGTGGTAGCGATGATGATGAAATAGAACTTTGAAATGCTGGCAGGGTATACAATTTAATAACGCTTACCCCATAATTCACTCCGTAGATTGTTTTCAACTATAATTCGTTCTACGCACACTCAAGAGGTAAATTTCGAATGTACCTCCAAAAAATGGTTAGTCAACATAAATTTCTTGAGTCAGCATAATGTTCGCGAATCAGGAATTCTTTTCGTTATACGCGGTCGTGAAGAAAAACTTCATTCGTGTTTGTACGTCAACCGTGAACAGTTTTTCGTGAGTGATTATGGATTTTCACGTCGACAATGTATGTAAGTCCTACCATAAAAATTGTGCGCGTCTGTGAATATAATATAACTAGTAAAGGGTGATTTGTTAAGAGCTTGATAACTTTTTTTTTAAAAAAAACGCATAAAATTTGCAAAATCTCATCGGTTCTTTATTTGAAACGTTAGATTGGTCCATGACATTTACTTTTTGAAGATAATTTCATTTAAATGTTGACCGCGGCTGCGTCTTAGGTGGTCCATTCGGAAAGTCCAATTTTGGGCAACTTTTTCGAGCATTTCGGCCGGAATAGCCCGAATTTCTTCGGAAATGTTGTCTTCCAAAGCTGGAATAGTTGCTGGCTTATTTCTGTAGACTTTAGACTTGACGTAGCCCCACAAAAAATAGTCTAAAGGCGTCAAATCGCATGATCTTGGTGGCCAACTTACCGGTCCATTTCTTGAGATGAATTGTTCTCCGAAGTTTTCCCTCAAAATGGCCATAGAATCGCGAGCTGTGTGGCATGTAGCGCCATCTTGTTGAAACCACATGTCAACCAAGTTCAGTTCTTCCATTTTTGGCAACAAAAAGTTTGTTAGCATCGAACGATAGCGATCGCCATTCACCGTAACGTTGCGTCCAACAGCATCTTTGAAAAAATACGGTCCAATGATTCCACCAGCGTACAAACCACACCAAACAGTGCATTTTTCGGGATGCATGGGCAGTTCTTGAACGGCTTCTGGTTGCTCTTCACTCCAAATGCGGCAATTTTGCTTATTTACGTAGCCATTCAACCAGAAATGAGCCTCATCGCTGAACAAAATTTGTCGATAAAAAAGCGGATTTTCTGCCAACTTTTCTAGGGCCCATTCACTGAAAATTCGACGTTGTGGCAGATCGTAAGTCTATTCATGATGAAATGTCAAAGCATACTGAGCATCTTTCTCTTTGACACCATGTCTGAAATCCCACGTGATCTGTCAAATACTAATGCATGAAAATCCTAACCTCAAAAGAATCACCCTTTAGAACCTTCTACACCGTCCGTCCGTCCATTGTATTAATTGTTATTTTCCTGGTATCGGTCATAATTTTCAGTCGATTTTCATGAAAACGTTTGGGTCCATACCCATAATTATATAAATGAAAAATATTGATATCATATAGTCGGCTTCCTCCGACTTGGACACATTGTTTCACTTTAATTCTAGACGACTTCCAATATATTCGATATTATTATTGATACACAGGTTTGTTATCCTATTTATAGTCTATCCCAGCATCCGGAACAACTGTCTGGTATAACTTGGAAAAAGGTAGTAAGACTAAAAGTCGAGGATCTATTTTAGTGAATTTGGCACTAAGTGCTGAAAAAAATAAACATGTGGCTATACAGGAGCACAGACATCTATTAAAGCTGTTGCTGATGCATGAGTTGGAATCATCACAAGTAGCAAACTATTGGTGGAGTGGTAAATTTAGTACAAATGCGGAGACTATTCGATTGCAACATGCTGTTCAATCGGGTTTGACCACATTTGAATGTGCAATGAGTCAATGGTCCATTTATGCTACAATACACGAGGAACATGCTCTTAGTTTTTCATTGTTTAACTCCATATTGGATACAATTGTACCTCATCTAAAAAGTCTGCCGAATGAATCAGAAGATATGAAGACATTCTGGGATGGAGTAAAACGCATTTTGCCATCATCCTTCGCAGTTCTTCGAAAATTGCGTGCCAAGAATGTCAGCGATAAACAAATTTTGAAGACGTTGTGTGAAGTTCTTGACATTTTAGCCAAGATTAAAACCTTAGAGATTCCAAAATATATTGAATTGTTTTCACCTAACATATATGGATGGATAACACGAAAACCTATCGTGGAATGTACCATCGATGAGGTTACTATCGATGCCATACATGCCGGCACGAAAGAATGGCTTGAACATGTTATGGAAGCCAATCGGCAAAGCAGTGATCACACATCGGACGAAGGAAATCTCCAATATTTAATAAAACTTATTCAAATGGTCCGATCGGATCTTCAAAGAGCAATGGAGTATTTCGACAAACATTTTCACCAGTAAGTATTCACGTCTCTTCATCCAAATTGTTATTACATAAGTAATGGTTTGTTTTGTTTGTATACAGGAAAATCAGAGTTAGCTTCTCCACCGTTCTTTATGAGTATTATGATGACAAAATCGTAGATGTCGCAAAATCTATTGTTGATGAAGTTTGCAGTCATGTCAAGCGAATAGATGTTCCGGAAGACAACTTAGAAGAACTGCCAAATATTGAAAATATTACCATGGGCACCACACTGTTTGAATTGTATTTAGTACTTAAACGTTATGTCGATTTAGGTAAGTATACAAAAGGTCACAAACTAGTCAACATTTACCTTCCCTCAATATATATTTGTACGGAAAATGAATATCTCTAAGAAAAAATACTGGTTCGAAATGCCTCCCCCTGACAGAATATTGAAATGTGACCCATCGATCTATACAAACAAAAATTTTTTTTGAATTTACAACGAAAATCGCGGATTCAATCATTTTTTCATTGAAATGTCTTCAATCACGAAAATGATAGTATCAATCACCCATTTTGATTGAAACCCAACACGATTTTCAACTAAAAATTTAATTGACTTTTGTCACGGAATCAATGAATTGTGTGATTGAATCAATTTAAAAAGTGATTGGATTTTGACATAAAATTCAATCAATGTTTTAATTGAAACAATTAAAATTTTAATTAATTTCGCGACAAAAATCAATCAACTCTTTGATTAAATCAATTAAATACTTAATTGATATTGACAAAAATGTCAATCAGAAAATGTATATATTGCGCCCCAAAATCTTTTTTAGTTTTATATGCGTTTCTTATAAAAAATTAATATTTTGTTTTTGTGAATTATGCTATAGACAAAAGAATTTGGTTCTTCTTGTTTGTGTGTCTTACACATACAATTACATTAACACCAAATAAATGGTGAAAAAATAAACTATATAAATCATTATCTTCCTTATCATAAAAACCATGTCAGCATGTTCCTTCTAATATGTAGATGCGCTTAGATTTCCAATAAGTCAGCAGCTGTTGGCAATGCAAATAAGTGATCAATATTTTTTGTAGAGAATAAATTACTCAAATCAGATCATTTAATACGACGGAGTTTTTTTAATTCACTTTGAGGATGACAGCAGCCTATAAGCTAAATTAGTTTTTCTGAAAGTAAACAGAATAATTGGTTTGTTGGAAGATTCACCTTCAAGTTGCGAAGTAGTTTTGGTATTAAATTGCATTTTTATTTACCTGCCTTTTTTCAATTTGAACCCAAGTAGAGAGTAATATCTGATATGAGCTGCATTACAATCTCTCCGTAATGGTAAAAATTGTTTTTCTTTTTGTTTTAAATATATGAAAAATATCCAAAAATAATAAAAATATGTATTTTCCGTTAATATTTTTTATTTCCAGAATTTGCAAAGTATCGTCAATACAATACCAAATATTACATTTCTTTGCCATTATTTTTGTTTCTGATTGGTTCAAATTTTAATAGATGATTTCAATTCCCCAGCAAAAACTCCTATTACCAGGTATGAGTACAAGTATGCCTGCGCCAAATAGGTAACAACTTCTTCATTATCAGCAGTAATACTTTTACTTGGGCATGACATTGGAGGAAAATACTTCGGTGCAAGCATACCAGCAGTCGAAAAATAAGTACTTCGTCGCAAGCATTCCAGCTCTCCAAAAATAATAGATATACCATAAATAGAATCGAAAAGAGCGAGTGAGTTGCTGCTCTCATATCTGTTTATAGATGTTATTCTCTCTTATGAGTTAGTTTCGTATTCTCGGCCTTTTACTACTCCTTTCTTTCCCTCTGTTTATATTTATGGTACAATTTGTACTTTGACGCCAGGAGGAATCGAACTCAGACCTGTTGTAATCCAACACACTATACCCTACTCCACGGCATGGATTTGTTCAATGATGTAATTTTGCAATATAAATGATGTACTATATTGGCATTATAAATTAATATGTTGCAATTTTTTCTGAAATGTAATTTTCGCTATTAGTAGGTTATTCTGTTGTAGAGGTTATTCTATTTGAAAAAATTGCAAGATTGATGTCCATATGCAAAACAATTTATTGACAGTTTATCGAGGGAATTTTTATTGTAAACGTAGACTTGAAATTTTCTTTGACTTTTTTGTATAAGGGTGTTAATATTTAATACGAATAAAAAAACAATTGAGTCTCAGCAGGATTCGAACCCGGACCTCAAGATATGATTTTAATACTGGTATTTTTTGTATTTCGTATTACTGGAAGAATCACTAGTGCTTACCCACTTTTTGCTGGGTTGTAGAAATTTTGGAAAGGAATTGTTACTAAAATTAAATTAAACCGAGCCTCTTAATACACCTATTCTAAAAGGCTACAATGGCAAAAGAAGATTATAAATCTGCAACCTAGAATTAAGAATTGAACTTGATATTCTCTGCAGGTAAAAAAATTGACTTTTAATAGAACAAAAATAAGTTCTAATTATTCTGTTTACTTTCAGAAAAACTTACAGCTTACAGGCTTCTGATTATTGAAATTCTAGGCGCATCTAACAGGTTGGCTGATAAGTCCCCGGTCTAACAAAGAAAAACACATTTTTTTGTCAAAATTCGTTTTTATTATTCAACATAGTTCCCTTCAAGAGCGATACAACGATTATAACGACCTTCCAATTTTTTGATACCATTTTGGTAGTACTCCTTCGGTTTTGCCTCAAAATAGGCCTCAGTTTCGGCGATCACCTCTTCATTGCAGCCAAATTTTTTCCCTGTGAGCATCCTTTTGAGGTCTGAGAACAAGAAAAAGTCGCTGGGGCCAGATCTGGAGAATACGGTGGGTGGGGAAGCAATTCGAGGCCCAATTCATGAATTTTTGCCATCGTTCTCAATGACTTGTGGCACGGTGCGTTGTCTTGGTGGAACAACACTTTTTTCTTCTTCATATGGGGCCGTTTTGCCGCGATTTCGACCTTCAAACGCTCCAATAACGCCATATAATAGTCACTGTTGATGGTTTTTCCCTTCTCAAGATAATCGATAAAAATTATACCATGCGCATCCCAAAAAACAGAGGCCATTACTTTGCCAGCGGCATTTTGAGTCTTTCCACGCTTCGGAGACGGTTCACCGGTCGCTGTCCACTCAGCCGACTGTCGATTGGACTCAGGAGTGTAGTGATGGAGCCATGTTTCATCCATTGTCACATATCGACGGAAAAACTCGGGTGTATTACGAGTTAACAGCTGCAAACACCACTCAGAATCATCAACACGTTGTTGTTTTTGGTCAAA